>NC_057810.1:115655802-115868351 GCF_018294505.1 Triticum aestivum
AGGAGAGGTTGATGATGATCCAGCAAGGGAGAGAGGAGTGCATCTACATACCCTTGTAGATCGAGCGGAAGCGTTCAAGAGAACGGGGTTGAGGGAGTCGTACTCGTCGTGATCCAAATCACCGGAGATCCTAGCACTGAACGGACGGCACCTCCGCGTTCAACACACGTACGGTCAGCGTGACGTCTCCTCCTTCTTGATCCAGCAAGCGTCTGCGGGAGGGAGAGGTGTAGCAAGGGGGAAGGGAGGTGTCGGTGTCAAAACCGGCGGATCTCGGGTAGGGGGTCCCGAACTGTGCGTCTAGGCGGATGGTAATAGGAGACGAGGGACACAATGTTTTACCCAGGTTCGGGCCCACTTGATGGAGGTAAAACCCTACATCCTGCTTGATTGATATTGATGATGTGGGTATTACAAGAGTAGATCTACCACGAGATCAAGGAGGCTAAACCCTAGAAGCTAGCCTATGGTATGATTGTTGTTCGTCCTACGGACTAAAGCCATCCGGTTTATATAGACACCGGAGAGGGCTAGGGTTACACAGAGTCGGTTACAATGGTAGGAGATCTACATATCCGTATTGCCATGCTTGCCTTCCACGCCAAGGAAAGTCCCATCCGGACACGGGACGAAGTCTTCAATCTTGTATCTTCATAGTCTTGGAGTCCGGCCGACGATGATAGTTCGGCTATCCGGACACCCCCTAGTCCAGGACTCCCTTAGTAGCCCCCGAACCAGGCTTAAATGACGACGAGTCCGGCGCGTATATTGTCTTCGGCGTTTGCAAGGCGGGTTCTCCTCCATATTCCATGTGTTTTGCCGAACAGTGTCCGGTTTCCTTATAAATGTTGCGCTCCTTGGCTAGGGTATTTTTACATTTTACCCCCTAGCTGCGCGAAAAGGCTGCCTATAAGAGAGGCGAGGATTCAGATCTGAATCACACCATCCTCCTTCCGCAAGTTCTCATCGAAGCGCATCCGACAAAAATCCATTCCAACATGGACAGTTGATGCGGCTCCTCCTCTTGCGCTCCCAGTCCTCAGCCAGGAGATTGGAGGACATGTTCAGTCCCGCATAGCGAGTTAGTGACGCTCCAAGCAGAGGGAAACCTTCCCCCAGCCTTTATGGTTCCGGTTCGAGCCAGACTGGCAACCTACAAGGGTGGGAAGTAGGCGGAGAGCGTCCCCAATCCCTCCATAGGAGAGCGGGTATGCTTTGTCCCCTACCTAATAAGGGGACTCAGATTTACCATACATCCGTTTCTCCGGGGGCTCTTGGAGTTCTATGAACTCCAACTTCACCACCTCACACCTGCCTCCATCTTGCACATCGCGGTCTTTGTAGCTCTTTGCGAGCTGTTCTTGGGCATCGAGCCCCATTTTGCGCTATGGAAGAGATTGTTTTGCCTCGTACCCCGTTCTCATGAGGGATTGATATATCAAGTGGGCAGAGCCGAAATATGGCGCATCGCCGGGACCGGATATCTATCCGGAACCCCGAAGAAGGCGTCCGGAGACTGGCCTTCGGAATGGTTCTATATGGAAGACGCACCGCTGCCGGATCCAGTTCGGATCGGCCTCCCAGAGTTTAGCAACGCTCCTATGAGAAAACGCCTGAGTTGGCGCCCGCGGAGCCCTCAATGGGAAGATGATAGGAGCGTCCAATATCTGATGGGCCGGATAAGGTTAATGGCCCATTCCGGACTGACCATGATTGGAGTCATGGCCACATGCGTTATGCGAGGGGTGCAGCCGCTCCAATATAGGGGCCACCCCATGTGGGATTTCAACGGGGAGAATGATGCCACCCGTCATGGCCGCAAGGGGCCCGGATCGGCCGCCGATCTGGTGAAGATCCTGTCCGGCTTGTACAACGGGGAGAAGGAGGACTTCCTCTGCATGAGTCCATTGAATGGATTCTCCTTGAATAACCCTCAGAGCTGGGTAAGCAGACGTTTATATATCCGATCAGTGCTTTCAAAGATAAGTATCTTACTTTATGATTTCGACGCAGGAACTGCGCCGGGATGTGGAGGGCATAGAAAGCCCGACTCCACAACCCGAGGATTTGGGAATATCCCTTGATCCGGCCTCCGGAGAGGATCCAGACATAATGGTGGAACTGATTGACGGGGTGTTCCACCAGCTCAGCATAGACAATTCTCTAGTCGCCATTACGGCTGACTACCCCGGTTTATCTCCGGCTTCCCAGGTGAGTACGACCGAAGTCCTGACACCATTACTTTTTTAATGCTTATTTCTAACCACCGTGTACCAACGGTGCTTCGTAAGAGGTGCCTTTACGGCGGGAAGCCGAGCCCGTGGCGACTGACCAACCAGGGTCAGTGCGGCCCAGCAGGCGGAAGAGGAGTGCGGCGCAAATCGAAACGTCGTTGCAAAGGTATGGCGCACCATTATCTCTAAGGGAAAGACTCCTATGAGGTATATTAATGCTCATGATTCTTCCAGGAGAACGAACGCTCGCCGGACTGTGCCCGGAGAGGTTGCCAACCAAGCCTCCGCCAGCCAGGCTCCAACATCTGGTCCGGAGGGGGAGGCGAGCGCAAGGCGTGAGCCGGATGCTCCTCCAACAGAGGATGCGGACAGGTTGTCCACCACTAGGTCTGAGGTGGAGAGCGCCATGAATCACAGGCGTCGTCGGACAGTTCTTCGTGACGCGTGTTTCTCCCCCGAGACGCTGAATGCCTTTAATGCGGGAGACGCGCACCTCCGTGCTGCTCAAGATGGTTTAACCAGAGCCACGGAGCAGTATGTGAAAGACATACGGGTGGGGAATTTTAATAGTTATATATGCCAGTAGCCCCCGAGACTTAAAATAGTTAAACTAACTGATTTAAGGATCATTTGTTATGCAGGATCTTACGGAGAAGAATACCCACCTGTCCCAGGAGCTTCAAGAATGCAAGGCCCAACTTGAGGCCGCATTAGCCGCCGCCGAGGGAGCCACAGAGACCCCCTCTGGTAATACATATTTCGGAAAGATAAGTAGTTTATGAAGTGTGGCGTGTGCGTTTAGTGTGACAATAATATTGCAGAGGGTGCCGGACTAGACCCGGACAAGAAACATCTGCTCCGCCAGCTGAAGGCCGGCGAGAAGGTGCTTATGAGGGTGTAGCAGGAGAGGAACAAACTCCAAGATGCCAACACCCAACTGGGCGAAGAACTAAAAGATGTTCGGGTCCAGCTGTCTAACTCCGTAAAGGAGAATCGGCGGCTTCGTCGCGGCATTTACAGTAAGTGCTTGAGCAAACTCTTTTGAAAAGAAGAGTTTGGCGAGGAAGTCGATTGACAGAAATGTGTCTGTAGGTGTGCTCACGGGTCGTCCGGCGGAAGAAATGCCTGGTTCCACCGGTGACCTTCTTCCTGAGCTACTGCAACTGCACGAACATGTCCGAAAGGTGATGAGCGGCGTCGTTCAGGCCTTATGGCCTTCCGTCTCCCTACCCGAGGGTCTTGGAGGGCTTGCTGAGAAGCTTCAGGGAGTACGGCAGCGCTTCCGTCTGTGGAAGATATCGGCCTTCCGTCAAGGAGCCAGGGAGGCCTGGGCCATGGTGTGGACGCGGTACATGAAGGCTGATCCAAACCACATGGCCGAGGTCGGACCTGTGGGGCCCGATGGGAAGGAGATCCCCGTGAGCCTGATGTACGGCCAAGTAGAGTTGGTCGCGAAATATTCCCAACAGGACTGTAAACTAGACAGCCTGTTAGATGGGATTGAAGAGGAGTACAATCAGTCAGTTTGATGATGTAATTTGAAATGACATGTAAAATGCCTTCTAGCCAGATTGTAGATTGTTTGTCTTTGCGGACCTTTTCACTTCAACCTCGGGACCTAATAGTCCAGAGTGCTTCCGAATACCCTCACGGTTATACAAAAACCGGGGCATGCATGGAGACCAGGCGTAGGGGTCATAAGTGCTTTATCAGACAAATGCCCAACTAGCTATGTTATATTACATGGTTAGTAAGAAACATCTTCCAGGGAGAATAGTTCCTTAGGGGTTCCTTTCCCTGGGAGACATGCCCTAAAGTGCATGTCCGGACTGCAAAAAGAGCAGAAAAAGCATCTGGGGGCAGATAAATAAATAAGTAATAAATCATCTTTCAAGTCACCGACCGAATATTCCCTTAAGAACGCTAGCCTTCGGCTTCACCCAGTCTGAGGTACACATCCGGCTGACCCGGCAGTAACAATCGCAGAGGTGCTCCCTTTACCTCCTAGCCGAACAATCGGGAACGTAGGGGTAAGCACAGGAGCCAGGCAACCCAGCTTGGCTAAAACATAAGTCATATCGATGCATATAATGGTGAGTAAAAGGTACATGCGGAAGTATGACACATGTGTTGGGCATTAAGCCTGCATAAATAAGCTTCTATTAAAGAAGACCCCAGTATAATGAGTGCGAGTAGCATATCGAGTGTGTGCGAACAATGCACAGATCAGCCCTCGAAGGGTTTTACTGAAAGAGGGAGGAAAAAGGAGGGAAACAAAAGACAGCGAAAAAAATATGAAAGGTGGACGGAGGAAGGAGACGAACTCTGAGTCCGGCGCTTAGGCATAGAATCTTCGGAGACGGGCTGCGTTCCATGGGTTCGGCTCTAGTCGGTTGTTAGATGCGTTGCATAGATGGTATGCACCGCCGGTAAGGACTTGTTCGATGATGAAGGGACCTTCCCATTTGGGCTTAAGTTTGTCCTTTTTCTTGTCCGGCAGGCGTAGAACTAGCTCGCCAACATTGTAAGTTTTGGCCTGTACTTCTCTGCTTTGATATCTTCGAGCCTGCTGCTGATAGAATGCGGAACGGGATTTTGCCATGTCGCACTCCTCCTCTAAGGCATCCAAACTGTCCTGCCGATCCAACTCGGCTTCCCTTTCTTCATACATGTGCACACGTGGTGAGTCATGAATTATATCGCAGGGCAAAACTGCCTCTTTGTCGTACACCATAAAAAATGGTGTGAATCCGGTAGTGCGGTTTGGCGTGGTCCGCAGGCCCCAAACTACGGAGTCGAGCTCCTCTACCCAGTGCGTCTTAGATTCCGTGAGGGATCGCACTAATCTGGGTTTACTGCCGCTCATGATTAGACCCTTTGCTCGTTCGACTTGACCGTTAGTTTGAGGGTGATAGACTGAAGCGTAGTCGAGCTTGATGCCCATGTTTTTGCACCAGAGTTTAACCTTGTCGGCCGTGAAATTCGTGCCATTATCAGTGATGATGCTGTGGGGGACGCAAAAACGGTGTACTACCCCGGATATGAAGTCTATCACAAGTCCGGATTCGGCCGTTTTAACCGGCTTGGCCTCTATCCATTTGGTGAATTTGTCCACCATGACCAATAAGTATTTTTGCTTGTGGGTTCCCCCTTTAAGGGGTCCAACCATGTCAAGCCCCCAGACCGCGAACGGCCAAGTGACGGGTATAGTTTTGAGGGCGGTGGGTGGCATGTGGCTTTGATTAGCAAAGAGCTGGCAACCGACGCATCGTTGGACTAAGTCCTGAGCATCTGCTCGGGCTGTCGGCCAATAAAATCCTGTATGGAAGGCCTTGCCTACAAGGGACCGGGTTGCGGCATGGTGCCCGTCGAGTCCAGCGTGAATTTCAGCCAGGAGAATTCGCCCTTCCTCTTCGGTGATACACCTTTGAAGGACTCCAGTTGTGCTTTTCCAATAAAGTTCTCCCTCATAGACCTTGTAGGCTTTAGATCGCCGAACTATGCAGCGGGCCTCATTTTGGTCTTTGGGAAGTTCCTGCCTAATTAAGTTGGCTAGGAATGGTTCCGTCCATGGGGCAATTACTGCCATTATTTCGTGGGCTGAAGGTGCTATTTCATTGGCTGAGCCACCGATTGTGTCAGAATGTTCCGTGTTGGGTGGTGCAGTTGGTTCCGGTTTGTTATTTCCGGACTCCTCTTCCCATAATACGGATGGCTTGAAGAGCCGCTCCAGGAAGATGTTTGGAGGGACGGCATCGCGTTTTGCGCCGATGCGTGCCAACACGTCTGCTGCCAGGTTATTATCCCGGGCTACATGGTGGAATTCGAGTCCTTCGAACCGAGCTGACATATTTAGAACAACGTTATGGTAGGCTGCCATTTTTGGATCCTTGGCGTCAAAGTCTCCATTTACTTGGGATATTGCGAGGTTTGAATCCCCGCGCACCTCTAAGCGTTAAATACCCATGGAGATTGCCATCCGGAGACCATGTAGAAGGGCCTCGTATTCGGCTGCATTGTTGGAGTCCTGTACATTATTTGAAGTACGTATTGGACTGTGTCTCCGGTTGGGGACGTCAAGACGATGCCAGCCCCCAAGCCGGCCAACATTTTGGAGCCGTCCAAATGCATGATCCAATTGGAGTATGTGCCGTACTCTTTAGGGAGTTCGACTTCGGTCCATTCGGCGATGAAGTCAGCCAAAACTTGCGACTTTATAGCTCGCCGTGGTTTGTAGGTTATGTCAAATGGTAAGAGCTCAATGGCCCATTTTGCAATCCTGCTCATCGCGTCGCAATTGTTTATAATATCATTGGGAGGTACTTCGGAGGCCACCGTTATGGAACACTCTTGAAAGTAGTGTCGCAGCTTCCGGGATGCCATGAACACCGCGTACGCTATTTTTTGATAATGTGGGTACCGAGACTTGCATGGAGTTAATACGTGGATACGTAGTACACTGGTGTTTGAAGAGGGAATTTTTGCCCTTCTGTTTCTCGTTCGACGACGAGTACCGCGCTGACAACTTGATGTGTTGCCACGATATATAATATCATCGGTTCGCCCAGGTTGGGCACGGCTAGGACCGGATTTGTTGCCAATATGGCCTTAATTTCTTCGAGTCTGGTCGTGGAAGCATCCGTCCATTCGATGTGTTCGGTGCACTGGAGGAGGTGATAGAGGGGCAGTGCCTTTTCTCCCAAACGGGAGATGAAACGGCTTAGAGCCGCGACGCATCCAGTTAGTTTTTGTATTTTTTGAGGTCTTTTGGGATATCCAATTGTGACAGAGCTCGGATCTTGTCTGGGTTTGCTTCAATTCCTCTACTGGATACAATGAAGCCCAAGAGCTTTCCGGCTGGTACGCCGAAAACACATTTTTCCGGGTTGAGCTTAATGTCGTATGCTCGGAGGTTGTCGAATGTAAGCCTCAAATCGTCTACTAGAGTTTCGACGTGTTTGGTCTTAACGACCACATCGTCTACGTATGCCTCCATTGTTTTGCCTATCTGGGTAGCCAGACATGTCTGAATCATGCGCTTATATGTTGCGCCGGTGTTTTTGAGTCCGAAGGGCATTGTGTTGAAGTAGAATGGTCCGTATGGAGTAATGAATGCCGTTGCAGCCTGGTCTTTCTCCGCCATCTTGATTTGATGGTATCCGGAGTATGCGTCGAGGAAGCACAATGAATCGTGCCCTGCGGTAGCATCGATGATTTGGTCGATGCGGGGGAGTGGGAAAGGATCCTTTGGACAGGCCTTGTTAAGGTCTTTGAAATCGACACAAAGGCGCCAGGATTTGTCCTTTTTTGGTACCATTACCAGGTTTGCTAGCCAGTCCGGATGTTTTATATCTCTGATGAATCCGGCTTCTAAGAGTTTGGCTAGCTCCTCTCCCATTGCCTGTCTATTGGGTTTGGAAAATTGCCGAAGCGCTTGTTTGACTGGCTTGAATCCTTTTAGGATATTTAGGCTGTGTTCTGCCAGCCTGCGTGGGATTCCTGGCATGTCTGAAGGGTGCCAGGCAAAAATGACCCAATTTTCCCGAAGGAATTCTCGTAGTGCGGCTTCTACATTAGGGTTTAATTGTGCCCCAATGAAGGCCGTCTTTGTGGGGTCCATTGGATGGACCTAGAATTTGACTATTTCATCTGCTGGTTTAAAAGAGGTGGACTTAGATCTCTTATCGAGTATCACATCGTCCCTATCCACTATGGAGCGCAGCGCAGTGAGTACCTCTACCGCTAGGGTTTTGGATAGTGCCTCTAGGGCTAGTGCGGCTGTCTTATTTTCAGCGCGGAGTGCTATATCTGGATCACTGACAAGAGTGATGATTCCATTGGGCCCGGGCATTTTAAGCTTCATGTACCCGTAATGGGGTATGGCTTGGAAAATTGTGAATGCCTCTCGCCCTAACAAGGCGTGATATCCGCTGCCGAATGGGGCCACTTGGAACGTGACCTCCTCGGACCTGTAATTGTCCAGTGAGCCGAACACTACATCTAGTGTGATTTTTCCTGTGCAGCGTACTTCCCGACTAGGGATTATTCCTCTAAAGGTTGTGCTGCTTCGCTCAATGCGGCTCCTGTCAATTTCCATTTTTTGGAGGGTTTCCTCGTAGATGAGCTTTAATCCGCTGCCGCCATCCACGAGTACCTTGGTAATACGAACGCCGTCCACTATCGGACTGAGGACCAATGCGGCTGGTGCTCGGGCTGTTCGGAATTTAGGTTCGTCGCTGGCATTGAAGGTGATAGCCGTGTCGCTCCATGGATTTGCTATTGCTACTTGGTAGACTTCGGCGAGGCTGCGTATTGTTCGTTTCTGCATATTATTTGATGCGAAAGTCTCGAAGACTATTAATACCGTACTAGTACTGTTGGGCTGGTTACCCGGGGCTAGAAAACCTTCGCCACTTTTGGCCACCTGCCATAGTATCCAACATGCTCGAAGGCTATGTGTTGGAGTGGCGCCCTCTGTATAATGGATTTTACAGGGTCCGTTGAGCCATCCCTCCAGTACGGTTCCGTGCCCTTTAGGGGGTTTTTGCTTTTTGGTTTTTAACCCGGGTGCTTGAGTATGACGCACCCTTTTATTCCGAACTAGGGTTGTGTTCAGGGCTGGATTGTCCCAAAACCTGGTTTCGGTTCTCCAGGCACTCTCCATCGCACAGTATGTTTGTACTATGGTCGCCAGGTCGGCGAAGCGTGTAACTTCGCGACGACTTATGGCGTTCATGATTCCCTTGTCCGTGCAATTGTTGCAGAAAATTGAGATTGCGCTTTCCTCATGGCAGTCCTTTATCCTGTCCATAACCAGGAGGAATCTGGCCCAGTAATGATGTACTGTTTCATCGGGCTCTTTGCCGTATTTGAGATAGATCGCTTATGTTTGGGTGCGCGGGCGGAATTAAATTCGTAACCCCGCCCAATCTGAGGCTCAAAGGCCGAGAAGTTTCCGGATTTGGAAGCTTGGATTGCTGGATGTTATCCAACAGATCTGGTCCGATGCCTGACTTTAGGTTCAGTACTTGATTGATGTCCGTCCCTCCGCGGGAAACCGGCATGGAGGGATCGGGAATCCGGACATAACTGGTCTTTAACATAGAAGAAGAGTCGCCGCATTGTTCCTCTACCACAACAACGTGGTGGGTAGCCTGGGGAGAGTTAATTTCTCTCAGATCGGTTTTAAGCCCAATCTGATCGTAGTCTGTAGTGACTCCCAAGGCGGCGATGCGATCCAAGAGCTGGTTTACAGAGGAGAGCTCCATCGGATCTAGCGGCTCGGCGAATTCTGAGTTTACGTGAAGATCGCTTTTGATGACCTGAGAGGTCATTGTTGGAGCGGTGGCCGAACTGGCGGTCATAAGAAAACCGCCTAGCCGGATAGTTTGGCCGGTGGCCAAAGCTCCCTTGACGATGGTGCCATATTTAAAGACGGGAAAAGGCATCCCTCTTAATTGCGACGGCACAGAGGAACTCTCAATGAAAGCACCAATGTCGGTGTCAAAACCGACGGATCTTGGGTAGGGGGTCCCAAACTGTGCGTCTAGGCGGATGGTAACAGGAGACGAGGGACACAATGTTTTACCCAGGTTCGGGCCCTCTTGATGGAGGTAAAACCCTACGTCTTGCTTGATTGAGATTGATGATGTGGGTATTACAAGAATAGATCTACCACGAGATCAAGGAGGCTAAACCCTAGAAGCTAGCCTATGGTATGATTGTTGTTCGCCCTACGGACTAAAGCCATCCGGTTTATATAGACACCAGAGAGGGCTAGGGTTACACAGAGTCGGTTACAATGGTAGGAGATCTACATATCCGTATTGCCATGCTTGCCTTCCACGCCAAGGAAAGTCCCATCCGGACACAGGACGAAGTCTTCAATCTTTTATCTTCATAGTCTTGGAGTCCGGCCGACGACGATAGTTCGGCTATCCGGACACCCCCTAGTCCAGGACTCCCTCAGGAGGCGCCAAGTGCAAGGGTGCGGCTGCCCTCCCTCCCCCCTCTTTATATAGGGACCCCAGGGGGGGCGCCCGGCCAAGGAGATGGGATCTCCTAGGGGGGGCGGCGGCCAAGGGGGTGCCTTGCCCCCCAAGGCAAGTGGAGGCGCCCCCTCCCCTAGTGTTCCCAACCCTAGGAGCAGGGGGGCCCAAGGGGGGGGGCGCACCAGCCCACCAGGGGCTGGTTCCCCTCCCACTTCAGCCTATGGGGCCTTCCGGGATAGGTGGACCCACCCGGTGGACCCCCGGGACCCTTCCGGTGGTCCCGGTACAATACCGATGACCCCCGAAACTTTCCCAATGGCCGAAACTCGACTTCCCATATATAATTCTTTACGTCCAGACCATTCAGGAACTCCTCGTGGGGTCCAGGATCTCATCTGGGACTCCGAACAACTTTCGGTTTGCTGCATAGTCATATCTCTACAACCCTAGCGTCATCGAACCTTAAGTGTGTAGACCCTACGGGTTTGGGAGACACGTAGACATGACCGAGATGGCTCTCGGGTCAATAACCAATAGCGGGATCTGGATACCCATGTTGGCTCCCACATGCTCCTCGATGATCTCGTCGGATGAACCACGATGTCGAGGATTCAAGCAACCCCGTATATAATTCCCTTTGTCAATCGGTACGTTACTTGCGCGAGATTCGATCGTCGGTATCCCAATACCTCGTTCAATCTCGTCACCGGCAAGTCACTTTACTCGTACCATAATGCATGATCCCGTGACCAGACACTTGGTCACTTTGAGCTCATTATGATGATGCACTACCGAGTGGGCCCAGAGATACCTCTCCGTCATACGGAGTGACAAATCCCAGTCCCGATCCGTGTCAACCCAACAGACACTTTTGGAGATACCCGTAGTATACCTTTATAGTCACCCAGTTACGTTGTGACGTTTGGTACACCCAAAGCACTCTTACGGTATCCGGGAGTTACACGATCTCATGGTCTAAGGAAAAGATACTTGACATTGGAAAAGCTCTAGCAAACGAACTACACGATCTTGTGCTATGCTTAGGATTGGGTCTTGTCCATCACATCATTCTCCTAATGATGTGATCCCGTTATCGATGACATCCAATGTCCATAGTCAGGAAACCATGACTATATGTTGATCAACGAGCTAGTCAACTAGAGGTTCACTAGGGACATGTTGTGGTCTATGTATTCACACGTGTATTACGATTTCCGGATAATACAATTATAGCATGAATAAAAGACAATTATCATGAACAAGGAAATATAATAATAATCCTTTTATTATTGCCTCTACGGCATATTTCCAACAGTCTCCCACTTGCACTAGAGTCAATAATCTAGTTACATTGTGATGAATCGAACACCCATGGAGTTCTGGTGTTGATCATGTTTTGCTCGCGGAAGAGGTTTAGTCAACGGATCTGCGACATTCAGATCTGTATGTACTTTGCAAATATCTATGTCTCCATCTTGAACATTTTCACGGATGGAGTTGAAACGACGCTTGATGTGCCTGGTCTTCTTGTCAAACCTGGGCTCCTTGGCAAGTGAAATAGCTCCAGTGTTGTCACAGAAGAGAGTGATCGGCCCCGACGCATTGGGTATGACTCCTAGGTCGGTGATGAACTCCTTCATCCATATTGCTTCATGCGCTGCCTCCGAGACTACAATGTACTCCGCTTCACATGTAGATCCCGCCACGACGCTCTACTTGCAACTACACCAGCTTACTGCTCCACGATTCAACATATACATGTATCCCGTTTGTGACTTAGAGTCCTCCAGATCTGTGTCAAAGCTAGGATTGACGTAACCCTTTACAACGAGCTCTTCGTCACCTCCATAAACGAGAAACATATCCTGTGTCCTTTTCAGGTACTTCAGGATATTCTTGACCGCTGTCCAGTGTTCCTTGCCGGGATTACTTTGGTACTTGTCAGGACCCCGACTCGATGTCACATCGATCTAGCCGGTAACACCTCATATCACTTTGCGGCCTCACGCACGGTATCCCCATGGGTGTCGCCTTACCTTTGCCCGGGACCGTTTGCGCCTTTTGGCTCACGTATATGATAGTGTCGCTAGCATCCATATAATAAGGAGCCCGGGCTGACATGACTAGTCGTAAACCCAAAGTGGCACAGACTTACAGGGACAGGCATCCATGACCTAGCTTCGAACGTGTCTGTCATCAGCAAGTGGGTCCGGGCTGTAGCACTGGGCTAGCAGGACTCCGGTAAACCGGGCTGTAGCGGGCTAACAGGACTCCGGTACTCAATGCGTGACATTTCCCCGAAGGGACAGACACAGGAATGAAGAAGGACACATGCCGGCCAGCCTAAGTGCTCCAGAGCAGTAGCAAGCTACCATGGCTCAGCGGTAACACTAGGAGACATTTCCCGGTAAGAGAGGCTACTAAAGATAAACAACTAGGTAGTCAGATCCCACACATACCAAGCATTTCAATCATACACACAATATGCTCCATATGTGCAAATACAACGAAGCATCACAACATGACTCTATGACACAAGTACTTTATTTAAGGCTCAGGGAGCCATACATAACATACACAAAGGTACGGGTCTCACGACCCAACATTCAAGTCATACAGTCATACAAACCAGCAGCGGAAGTAACTTGTCTGAGTACAGACAACTAGTAAAATAAAAGAGGCTTGGAAAGCCTAGCTATACTACAAGGTCCTTCACAAGCTCATGATCACCACCTGGGCCTTTAGCCTACTCGTTGATGTCAACGTCTACATAGAACCCATCAGAAGGGGTTGCAGCGTCTTCTGTAAAATGTAAATTATAGCAACATGAGTACAAAGGTACTCAGCAAGACTTACATCAGATCCTACATACATGCATATTATCAAGAAGGGTTGGTGGAGTTATTGCAGCAAGCCAGCTTTGACTCTTGGCTAGACTATCCTACGATACTTCAACTTGAAATGATTTTGCGCACACGAGTCCACTACTCACCACTTCAATACACTACCGAGGATCCACCTCCGTCTCCCTACGGAAGAGCCATCCTCGGCACTCACACTTATCTTGAGGCTTTTAGCAGTTTCCATTTACTTGTCTATGAACTGTATAGGCAACCAAGTAGTCCTTTACCGCGGACGCGGCTATTCGAATAGATCATGATAACCCTGCAGGGGTGTACTTCTTCATACATGTTTCCACCACTTAGCGTCTGCACACGACATGTGCTCGGCAGACTTCAAGCGAAAGCCGACGTGGGTGTAGACCACGACCTACCTAAACACTTAAGCCTCTAGTCCAGGTTTATCGCCTATCCAGGTTCCATCTGCAGGGAGTCCGGCCGAGGTTTCCCATACAGCCCCGAACGATGTGAACAGGGTTCCCGAGATACCTAACGGGTATTCGGTACACCCGGCCACGTACCTACCGCATCACAGCCCACCCCTACGGTCAGCGCTGTCCACGGCCTCCAGTAGACTACAAACACCAGAAACTACTTGCAACTCCTGGACAGAGAGCTAGGGTGAATAAGAAGTCGAGCGGGGTCATATTTCAGGGCCCAATGCATGGTAGTAACTGTATCTTAAATCACACATACAGATCTTAGTGCTTAAGGTCGGCTTCAATGAAACAACCCACCATGTACTCCTACATGGCCTCTCATCGATACCTTTACCAAATCGTGTTCACCACACCACTCTCATTACCGACATAATCATTTCACTCTAGCCCATCACCCAGATGAACCAGACCTGACACGACTCTAAGCATAGCAGGCATAGCAAGGTAGGATCAACACATACATATGGCTCAATCAACTCCTACACATGCTAGTGGGTTTCATCTAGTTACTGTGGCAATGACAGGTCATGCAGAGGAAATGGGTTCAACTACCGTAGCACACAGCAGTTTGAAACGCGTTGTCTTAATGCAGTAAAAGAGAGCAGGAGCGAGAACATGGGATTGTATCGATATGATCAAATGGTTGGTTGCTTGCCTGATGGT
Source organism: Triticum aestivum (assembly GCF_018294505.1). Classification (NCBI taxonomy): domain Eukaryota; kingdom Viridiplantae; phylum Streptophyta; class Magnoliopsida; order Poales; family Poaceae; genus Triticum; species Triticum aestivum. The sequence continues at coordinate 115,670,031 of NC_057810.1, forward strand.
TCGATGCACTGATACGGTTCTTCGTTAGGGTAATCACGGTACTCCTCGGAGGCAGAACCTGTCGCAAAGGACACCGATACACAACCATCACCAAACAATGTGCAACAATATGATGCATGCATGAAACATGGCAATATGAGTGTGTTGGGCTAATGCAACTAAAACCAGAAGGGTTTGAACCAATTTGAATCAAAGATTCAAATTTCAAACTCAGGCATGGCCTTTTAAAGTGCTTTTCCTTGTTCTGCATTAAACATCAAGTTAACTTGTTTAGTCATGCATGAAAGTAGTACAGATGGATAGATTGGATTTTTCTGATCATTTTTCATATATAATTTGTCTGATTTGGAGTTACAGAATAAAAGTTATGAATTTTTGAAGTTTAAATAATATTCTGGAATTTCCTGATTTAAATTAAATCCAGAAATATATATATTGCGCCAGCATGACGTCAGCATGACATCAATGGTCAACTGCGGCTGGCTGGGGTCAAACCTGACGTGTGGGGTCCACACGTCAGTGACAGGGGGGGTTTAACAGGGTTAATTTAATCCTAATTAGGGGTTAGTGGCGCTGGGGCCCACTGGTCAGTGTCAGCGGGGTTAACTAACAGTGATTAGCGCTAATCTAACCACCTAGCCGACGGGGCCCACGCGTCAGTGACCCTGGGGGGGTCAAACCCCAGGTCGAACAGGTCAAACCCACCGGCGACATGACGCCGGCGAGGCCCGAGACGGCGGCGCGATACGGAAACGCGCTACAGGGCACGGGCGAGCCCTTGCTCCCGCGCGTCGAACGGTGGTGGTGGCCGTGCCTGTGGTGGCCGGTACCGACGACGGCGAGCTCGTGAGCGGCGGCCGTAGTTCGGGTGCGGTCGGGATCGGCGCTACTGCTCGCAGGCGAGGTAGCTGAGGCGATGGAGGGGCTCTACGGGTCGCGGCAAACACAACGGGTGCACGCTCGTGACCAAATGGTCACCGGGGCTTCGCCGGCGACGAGCCCGTGCGGCGGAGCGTCTCGGCTCCGGTAGAGGGGCGGCTAGAGCTCGAAATCGAACATGGGGTTAGGGGGAAACGAAGCAGGGGCTCACGGGGATCATGCAGGGAGGGTCAGCGAGCTCGGGGAAGCACGAACGGCGGCGAATCGACAGCGACCATCGGCGGCGGTCGAGGACGAAGACGATGGCGTGGAGGCGATGCAGAGCTTCCCGAGGGGCTTGGCTTGGTGGGGAGGAAGAGGGGGTCGCGGCGGAGCTCCTGAGCTCAGCGGAGGGGCGAGGGGTGGCCGGTGGCGGCTGCTATGGCGAACGGCGGCGATGGTGGCGTTCGGACACGGGAGAGGGAGAGCGAGGGAGAGGAGGGGAAGAACCGAGGGAGAGTGAGAGAGAGCAGGGGGAGGGCGTGGCGTCGTTCCAGGCCATCCAGACGAGGAGGGGAGGGGCAGGCAGGCAGGCGAGCAGGTGGCATGGCGCGGTGGTGCACGCGCGCGCCGGGCACACTCCCCTCCCTCTGTCGAGGACGAAGACGACAGAGGAGGGAGGCGGGCTGGGCCGCCTGCTGGCTGGGCCGGCCAGCTGGCTGGGCCGGACAGGGAGGAGCCCAGGTAAGCTTCTCCTTTTATTTATTTCTGTTTTCTAATTTCTGACATTTGTTTTGATTTAAATAAAATATTAAATCATTTTATTTCCTTATGCCAATTTTTGCAGGAGCTAGATATATTATTCCAGAGCTCCCCAACAGGTGGCATAATTTTTGGAAATATATTAATATATATAACTAATATATTTCCAATGCAAATATTTATGCATTAATTCCAAATGCCCAAAATAAATACCTATGAGCTCTTAAAAATATTGGTTTGATTTTTATCTCTGTCCAATATTTTCAGAGAGCAACATGAGCATTTTCTTGGACCTTTTTGGAGAAATTTTTATTTGGATCATTTTCAAAAATGATTCTGAGGGTTTCACAAATCCCCAATTCAAATTAAATGGAATTTTAAACATGATGCACACACTCTGATGCATGACTAGCTAGGGTGTGACAACTCACCCCCACTCAAAAGAATCTCGTCCCGAGATTTGGGTTCCTCCGGGAAGAAGGCGGGATACTCAAGTCGAAGACGATCCTCCCTTTCCCAAGTTGCTTCATCCTCAGAATGGTGCGACCATTGTACCTTGAGAAACTTGATATTATGACGTCGAGTGGTACGCTCGGCCCGATCGAGGATACGAACGGGGTACTCTCGATATGTAAGATTATCTTGGAGATCAAGCGTTTCGTGGTCCACTCCACGGATAGGATCCGAGAAGCAATGCCTGAGTTGAGAAATGTGGAAGACATCGTGGACTCTGGAGAGGTGCGGAGGTAGTTCCAACTGGTAGGCAACTTCTCCTCGTTTGGCGAGAATGCGAAAAGGTCCAATGTAATGAGGAGCCAATTTGCCTTTGATACCGAAACGATGGGTTCCCTTAAGAGGGATGACCCGAAGATAAGCCTTCTCGTCAACCTCGAAAGTCATAGCCTTATGTTTTCGGTCATATTGACTCTTTTGATGAGATTGGGTTGTTTTCAACTTTTCACGAACGATACGAGCTTGTTCTTCTGCTTCCTGAATCATATCCGGGCCAAAGAATTGTCTTTCCCCGGTCTCTGACCAGTTAAGGGGTGTTCGACACCGTCGTCCATAGAGAACTTCAAAAGGGGCTTTACCCAAGCTAGATTGATAGCTGTTGTTGTAAGCGAATTCGGCAAATGGAAGGCACTTCTCCCAATCCATTCCGAAAGAGATAACAGAGGCTCGAAGCATGTCTTCTAGAATCTGGTTGACGCATTCCACTTGACCACTCGACTGAGGGTGGAAAGCGGTGCTAAAGGAGAGACGGGTTCCCATAGCATTTTGGAAACTTTCCCAAAATCGAGAGGTGAAAAGGCTTCCTCGATCCGAGTTAATTTCCAAAGGGACACCATGGAGGGACACTATTCGGGAGATGTATAAGTCTGCCAGCTGACTAGCGGTTATACTCTCACGAACAGGTAAGAAATGGGCTACTTTGGAGAGACGATCGACAACGACAAAAATAGCATTATTCCCTCTCTTGGTCCTGGGAAAACCGGTAATGAAATCCATACCAATTTTATCCCATTTCCATTTGGGAATAGCTAAGGGTTGAAGGGTGCCAGCAGGCCGTTGATGCTCTGCTTTTACACGACGACAGACGTCGCAATTAGCAATATACTGAGCAATTTCTCTCTTCATCCTAGTCCACCAGAACCTCTGGCGTAGGTCCTGATACATCTTAGTACTACCGGGATGAATGGTGAGAGGAGATTCATGAGCCTCCTTAAGGATCAACTGCCGTAGATGCTGCTTCTTGGGAACCACTAGACGGTTCTCAAAGTACACAACACCATGATCATTTGTGGAGAAACAACTAGCACCTCTGCTAGCAATGTTCTCTTTGATTTTAGATATTCCCTTATCTCGCTTTTGGGCAGCGATGATTTGATCCGTAAGAGTAGGTTTTGCCACCAAGGTGGAAAGAAAACCTTGAGGAACAATGTGAAGGTTAAGCTTCCGAAATTCCTCATGGAGAAGCGGTTGACTTTGTTGAAACATCAGGTTGTTACAATAAGATTTACGACTTAGCGCATCAGCCATGACGTTGGCTTTCCCTGAGGTGTAGGTTATTCCTAAGTCAAAGTCTGTGATCAACTCAACCCAACGTCTTTGCCTGAGATTCAAATCCGGTTGGGTGAAAATGTACTTCAGACTTTGGTGATCAGTGAATATTTCGCAACGATTACCGAGGAGGTAATGTCGCCAGGTCTTAAGTGCATAGACTACGGCTGCAAGCTCTAGATCATGAGTAGGATAATTCTCCTCATGTGGGTGCAATTGCCGTGAAGCGTAGGCAATTACGTGTCGATCTTGCATGAGAATGCAACCTAGTCCTTGTCGCGAGGCGTCGTAGTAGATAACAAAGTCCTTGGAGAAGTCTGGCGGTACCAGTACGGGAGCAGAGGTCAGGCGTCTTTTCAGTTCCTGAAAGCTGTGCTCACATTGTGGAGTCCATTCGAACTTCTTATCTTTCTTCAGGAGTTCGGTTAGAGGTTTAGCAACCTTGGAGAAGTTCTCGACAAAGCGACGACAATAGCTCGCTAAGCCCAGAAAACTCCGAACTTGCTTGACCGATTCAGGTGGAGTCCAATTAAGGACGGCTTGAACTCGCTCAGGGTTAACAGCAATACCTTTACCAGATATTACATGACCCAGATAGGTCACTTCCGACAACCAGAATTCACATTTAGAAAATTTGGCATAAAGGCGATGCTCTCGAAGTTTCTTCAACACTAGCCTTAGATGTTCGGCATGTTCTTCCTCGTTCTTGGAGTAGATGAGTATATCATCGAGATAAACTACGACGAATTTATCCAAATACTCCATGAAGATTGAGTTCATTAATCGAGAGAAGGTGGCTGGAGCGTTGGTTAAGCCGAAGGACATGACGGTGTACTCGTATTGGCCATAACGAGTAACAAAGGCCGTTTTAGGAATGTCCCCGTTTCTGATTTTGATTTGATGGTAGCCCAACCTCAAATCCATCTTGGAGAAGACTGAGGATCCAGCGAGCTGATCATACAGGTCGTTGATCCTGGGAAGCGGATATTTGTTCTTGATTGTGACCAAATTGACAGGTCGGTAATCTACAACCATCCGGTCCGTACCATCCTTCTTCTTGACGAATAGGACGGGGCAAGCCCACGGAGATGAGCTAGGTCGGATGAAACCCTTCTTCAAGGACTCATCGAGTTGTTTCTTAAGCTCGGCTAGTTCTAGTGGTGCCATCTTATAAGGTCTTCTAGCAATAGGAACGGTTCCTGGGATGAGGTCTATTACGAACTCAACATCCCTGTCAGGTGGAACACCTGGCAATTCCTCTGGGAAGACATCCGGGAAGTCACGGACTACCGGAACGTCCTCAAGATCTGGCAAAGGGCTGGCGTTAAGAGAATATAATTGTCGCTTGGCTATTCGGGTTAAGACATTGACTATCTTGCCCGAAGGGTGAGTGAGTTGAACAGTCCTAGAGAAGCAATCAATTTGGGCATGATGAGCCGACATCCAGTCCATACCCAAAATGATATTAATATCTGAAGATTTGAGAGCTATCAAAGATGCAAGAAAAATAAGTCTGTCGACTTGGATTTCATTTCCATAACTTACCCTAGAGGTCTGCCATCTAGACCCGGGAGTAGAAATTTCCATAGTGGATGGCATGTCACAGAATGCAGTGTTATGCAAACGAGCATAGTTCTCGGATATAAAAGAATGAGAGGCTCCTGTATCGAAAAGAACAGATGCCGGGTGGCAATTAACAAGGAGCATACCGAGAACGACGTTGGGATCCTCTTGAGCTTCTTCGGCAGAGATACAGTTGACATGGCCACGTGAAGCGGTGACCGGCTTGGCGTGGAACACTTTCCCTGTCGGCTTGCCACGGCCAACAGCTTTAGCAGACTGGTTGGGGTTAGTCTGGGGACACTCACGCATATAGTGGCCAGATTCCCCACACTTGAAACAAGTCACGGAACTGGTACGTGGAGGAGCATTGTTGGTTGGACCCCCATAGGGCTTGGCCGGTGCAGACTGTTGAACAGGGCGAGGCGCCTGGAAAGATGGCCTCGGTGTGAACCTGGGTGGCAGGGCGGTGTTGGGCACCCACACGCGGCGCTTCTGAGGACCAGCACCGGATGAGGAACCCATGTCACGGCCATGCTTGCGTGTTGCGTCATAGTCAGTCTGACCAGTTTCAGCACTGATGGCTTTGTTGACAAGTTTCTGAAAAGATGTGCACTCATGCAGACGGAGGTCGCGGCGAAGCTCAGGACTAAGTCCCTTACGGAACCTTGCTTGCTTCTTGGCGTCAGTAGAAACTTCCTCGGTTGCATATCGTGCGAGGTTACCAAAATCCCTGCTGTAAGCATCCACAGAAAGTCGGCCTTGGGTGAAACTGCAAAATTCCTCACGTTTACGGTCCATGAGACCCTCCGGAATGTGATGTTCACGGAAAGCCTCACTGAACTTAGCCCAAGTAGTGACATGACCCGCTGGGCGCATAGCTCCATAATTCTCCCACCATAGACTGGCGGGGCCTTCAAGATGATATGCAGCAAAGGTGACCTTGTCAGCCTCCGCTACCAGCGCGGAACCCAGTTTGTGAGAGATACTGCGAAGCCAGTCATCGGCGTCGAGAGGCTCGACGGAGTGGTGGAACGTGGGTGGATGTAATTTGATAAAATCACTGAGTGACACCACGTTAGTCCTCTGATGGTGTGCTGTGTTCTGTTCAATACGCTCCAACAAACGGTTGGTCTCCCTCTTGTTTCTCTCAGCTTCCATCATAACCTCGGCTAGGGAAGGAGGATGAGGCAGATTTGCATCCCTGACTTCACTGCCTTCAGCCTGCTCTTGAGGAGCAGGGTTAGTGCGCGTGTTGACCATCCTAGGTAAACAAGACAATGATTTAGTCAGAATGATAAAATTCCGACATAGAATACAGAATGTAAGGAATAACTCGAAATGCAAGATGATCATCCGTATGACATGGTAGATACAGAAACTGCTTCTTTATTCCATCGTCATACACACCATACAGGGTTTAGTACAAGACCAAACAAAGTACTATTACGGTGAAAGAGGATTACATCTTATCGGAGGCATCCCAAGCTCCTATACATTATTTTTCTACACCTCCGGAAAGAGTACAAACTAGGTCATATCCCACGAGTCACGCGGAACGATAGACGACACAGCTAGTGCGAACTAGTGATACTACCACTAACTCAGACCGATCCGTAGTAGTCCTCGTAGAAGTCACCTCCATAGCCTGGAAGCTCAACATGATCATCCGGAAACAGACAATCTCGCGGAGCTTGTGGACCATAGGGGCTAGGATGAGGTCTTGGACCAACAGACGGCGGCCTGCAGGGACCACGAGGTGGGGTGATGCCTCCTACATCACGCCATCCCATCACGTCTGGCAGAGCAGATCTCACAGGATAGAGATCGCGCATATCTGAATATCCAGCTTGCACCGCCGGTGCGAACCGAGTCAATGTGGCCCAGTGGTCAGCACGGGTATTGAAGAGCTCTAACCTCAAGGCCCGATTTTCACGGTCCTTATCCTCGAGCATCTCAGCAGTGGTGCGAGTCCGTGAATCCTCCTGAGTGGGGTCGGCATAGATAGCCTGGAGATACCCTTGTGCTCCCGGAAGTGATCCTGGCATATACCGGAAATCAGAGTCCCGAAATAGACCAGATCTGACTCGTATAATGGTCATCATAGAGTAGGCGGCGTCCTGCACAGCCATCTCAATAGTAACCCCGAGTCCATAGGAGCAGTGAAGGGGCTCGGTGGACCCAGGATAAGATGGAAATATCCTGACAGTGCAGAGATACTGGCTTTGATTAAAGTCCCGAAATTGCTCTTCGACCGTGTACTCAGGATACCAGCGGTATCCAGCCTCAGTCATTACCCTGACCAACTTGGCAGTATGGCCGGGTACATCTAGGCATCAAGTCAGGCGAACCACTTGATTGAGGTCGCGAGTGGCCATCTGAAAGCACAATCATAATGCAAAGGCATTAGAATTTCTAGCAAAATTTCGGCAGCATAACAGCTGTAAATGCTCAAGAAGGATTTTGAGACATTTGACAAAGGATTTCATACACACTCAACATCATCATATCAAATTCTGAGTCCATCCTAGCAAAATAATATGGTAGAAGAACTAAACTAGGCTTGTATCCATCATACCTATAAGGTACTACTGATTAGTAACACGTGATCCTGATAGAGAGAATAGATCCTAATTCCTTAACCCCCGGTGGAAGAATAGACTGACTCAGATCAGAATGTCATAAGATAAAGGAGTAAAAAGAGCCTTACGTTCCAACCCACAAACAATTCCCCTACATATAACTAAAGAATTTCTAGACTCAACATGGACCAGTTTGGCTTGGAGAACCTACAGGCAGTCCGGCTCTGATACCAACGCTGTCAGGACCCCGACTCGATGTCACATTGATCTAGCCGGTAACACCTCATATCACTTTGCGGCCTCACGCACGGTATCCCCATGGGTGTCGCCTTACCTTTGCCCGGGACCGTTTGCGCCTTTTGGCTCACGTATATGATAGTGTCGCTAGCATCCATATGATAAGGAGCCCGGGCTGACATGACTAGTCGTAAACCCAAAGTGGCACAGACTTACAGGGACAGGCATCCATGACCCAGCTTCGAACGTGTCGGTCATCAGCAAGTGGGTCCGGGCTGTAGCACTGGGCTAGCAGGACTCCGGTAAACCGGGCTGTAGCAGGCTAACAGGACTCCGGTACTCAATGCGTGACATTTCCCCGAAGGGACAGACACAGGAACGAAGAAGGACACATGCCGGCCAGCCTAAGTGCTCCAGAGCAGTAGCAAGCTACCATGGCTCAGCGGTAACACTAGGAGACATTTCCCGGTAAGAGAGGCTACTAAAGATAAACAACTAGGTAGTTAGATCCCACACATACCAAGCATTTCAATCATACACACAATATGCTCGATATGTGCAAATACAACGAAGCATCACAACATGACTCTATGACACAAGTACTTTATTTAAGGCTCAGGGAGCCATACATAACATACACAAAGGTAAGGGTCTCACGACCCAACATTCAAGTCATACAGTCATACAAACCAGCAGCGGAAGTAACTTGTCTGAGTACAGACAACTAGTAAAATAAAAGAGGCTTGGAAAGCCTAGCTATACTACAAGGTCCTTCACAAGCTCAGGATCACCACCTGGGCCTTTAGCCTACTCGTTGATGTCAACGTCTACATAGAACCCATCAGAAGGGGTTGCAGCGTCTTCTGTAAAATGTAAATTATAGCAACATGAGTACAAAGGTACTCAACAAGACTTACATCAGATCCTACATACATGCATATTATCAAGAAGGGTTGGTGGAGTTATTGCAGCAAGCCAGCTTTGACTCTTGGCTAGACTATCCTACGATACTTCAACTTGAAATGATTTTGCGCACACGAGTCCACTACTCACCACTTCAATACACTACCGAGGATCCACCTCCGTCTCCCTACGGAAGAGCCATCCTCGGCACTCACACTTATCTTGAGGCTTTTAGCAGTTTCCATTTACTTGTCTATGAACTGTATAGGCAACCAAGTAGTCCTTTACTGCGGACGCGGCTATTCGAATAGATCATGATAACCCTGCAGGGGTGTACTTCTTCATACATGTTTCCACCACTTAGCGTCTGCACATGACATGTTCTCGGCAGACTTCAAGCGAAAGCCGACGTGGGTGTAGACCACGACCTACCTAAACACTTAAGCCTCTAGTCCAGGTTTATCGCCTATCCAGGTTCCATCCGCAGGGAGTCCGGCCGAGGTTTCCCATACGGCCCCGAACGATGTGAACAGGGTTCCCGAGATACCTAACGGGTATTCGGTACACCCGGCCACGTACCTACCGCATCATAGCCCACCCCTACGGTCAGCGCTGTCCACGGCCTCCAGTAGACTACAAACACCAGAAACTACTTGCAACTCCTGGACAGAGAGCTAGGGTGAATAAGAAGTCGAGCGGGGTCATATTTCAGGGCCCAATGCATGGTAGTAACTGTATCTTAAATCACACATACAGATCTCAGTGCTTAAGGTCGGCTTCAATGAAACAACCCACCATGTACTCCTACATGGCCTCTCATCGATACCTTTACCAAATCGTGTTCACCACACCACTCTCATTACCGACATAATCATTTCACTCTAGCCCATCACCCAGATGAACCAGACCTGACACGACTCTAAGCATAGCAGGCATAGCAAGGTAGGAACAACACATACATATGGCTCAATCAACTCCTACACATGCTAGTGGGTTTCATCTAGTTACTGTGGCAATGACAGGTCATGCAGAGGAAATGGGTTCAACTACCGTAGCACACAACAGTTTGAAACGCGTTGTCTTAATGCAGTAAAAGAGAGCAGGAGCGAGAACATGGGATTGTATCGATATGATCAAATGGTTGGTTGCTTGCCTGATGGTTCGATGCACTGATACGGTTCTTCGTTAGGGTGATCACGGTACTCCTCGGAGGCAGAACCTGTCGCAAAGGACACCGATACACAACCATCACCAAACAATGTGCAACAATATGATGCATGCATGAAACATGGCAATATGAGTGTGTTGGGCTAATGCAACTAAAACCAGAAGGGTTTGAACCAATTTGAATCAAAGATTCAAATTTCAAACTCAGGCATGGCCTTTTAAAGTGCTTTTCCTTGTTCTGCATTAAACATCAAGTTAACTTGTTTAGTCATGCATGAAAGTAGTACAGATGGATAGATTGGATTTTTCTGATCATTTTTCATATATAATTTGTCTGATTTGGAGTTACAGAATAAAAGTTATGAATTTTTGAAGTTTAAATAATATTATGGAATTTCCTGATTTAAATTAAATCCAGAAATATATATATTGCGCCAGCATGACGTCAGCATGACGTCAGTGGTCAACTGCGGCTGGCTGGGGTCAAACCTGACGTGTGGGGTCCACACGTCAGAGACAGGGGGGGTTTAACAGGGTTAATTTAATCCTAATTAGGGGTTAGTGGCGCTGGGGCCCACTGGTCAATGTCAGGGGGGTTAACTAACAGTGATTAGCGCTAATCTAACCACCTGGCCGACGGGGCCCACGCGTCAGTGACCCTGGGGGGGTCAAACCCCAGGTCGAACAGGTCAAACCCACCGGCGACATGACGCCGGCGAGGCCCGAGACAGCGGCGCGATACGGAAACGCGCTACAGGGCACGGGCGAGGCCGTGCTTGGGCTCGTTGGAGAGCCCTTGCTCCCGCGCGTCGAACGGTGGTGGTGGCCGTGCCTGTGGTGGCCGGTACCGACGACGGCGAGCTCGTGAGCGGCGGCCGGAATTCGGGTGCGGTTGGGATCGGCGCTGCTGCTCGCAGGCGAGGGAGCTGAGGCGCTGGAGGGGCTCTACGGGTCGCGGCAAGCACAACGGGTGCACGCCCGTGACCAAATGGTCACCGGGACTTCGCCGGCGACGAGCCCGTGCGGCGGAGCGTCTCGGCTCCGGTAGAGGGGCGGCTAGAGCTCGAAATCGAACATGGGGTTAGGGGGAAACGAAGCAGGGGCTCACGGGGATCATGCAGGGAGGGTCAGCGAGCTCGGGGAAGCACGAACGGCGGCGAATCGACAGCGACCATCGGCGGCGGTCGAGGACGAAGACGATGGCGTGGAGGCGATGCAGAGCTTCCCGAGGGGCTTGGCTTGGTGGGGAGGAAGAGGGGGTCGCGGCGGAGCTCCTGAGCTCAGCGGAGGGGCGAGGGATGGCCGGTGGCGGCTGCTATGGCGAACGGCGGCGATGGTGGCGTTCGGACACGGGAGAGGGAGAGCGAGGGAGAGGAGGGGAAGAACCGAGGGAGAGTGAGAGAGAGCAGGGGGAGGGCGTGGCGTCATTCCAGGCCATCCAGACGAGGAGGGGAGGGGCAGGCAGGCAGGCGAGCAGGTGGCGTGGCGTGGTGGCGCGCGCGCGCACCGGGCACACTCCCCTCCCTCTGTCGAGGACGAAGACGACAGAGGAGGGAGGCGGGCTGGGCCGCCTGCTGGCTGGGCCGGCCAGCTGGCTGGGCCGGCCAGCTGGCTGGGCCGGACAGGGAGGAGCCCAGGTAAGCTTCTCCTTTTATTTATTTCTGTTTTCTAATTTCTGACATTTGTTTTGATTTAAATAAAATATTAAATCATTTTATTTCCTTATGCCAATTTTTGCAGGAGCTAGATATATTATTCCAGAGCTCCCCAACAGGTGGCATAATTTTTGGAAATATATTAATATATATAACTAATATATTTCCAATGCAAATATTTATGCATTAATTCCAAATGCCCAAAATAAATACCTATGAGCTCTTAAAAATATTGGTTTGATTTTTATCTCTGTCCAATATTTTCAGAGAGCAACATGAGCATTTTCTTGGACCTTTTTGGAGAAATTTTTATTTGGATCATTTTCAAAAATGATTCTGAGGGTTTCACAAATCCCCAATTCAAATTAAATGGAATTTTAAACATGATGCACACACTCTGATGCATGACTAGCTAGGGTGTGACAGTACTTTCCTACCAAACTTACGGCAAGGCTTACATCAGGTCTGGTACATAGCATGGCATACATAATAGATCCTATGGCTGAGGCATAGGGGATGACATTCATCTCTTCCATATCTTCTGCCGTGGTCGGGCATTGAGCTGAGCTCAATCTCACACCTTGCAATATAGGCAAGAACCCTTTCTTGGACTGATCCATATTGAACTTCTTCAATATCTTATTAGGGTATGTGCTTTGTGAAAGACCTATGAGGTGTCTTGATCTATCCCTATTGATCTTGATGCCTAATATGTAAGCAGCTTCTCCAAGGTCCTTCATTGAAAAACACTTATTCAAGTAGGCCTTAATGCTGACCAAAAGTTCTATATAATTTCCCATCAAAAGTATGTCATCTACATATAATATGAGAAATGCTACAAAGCTCCCACTCAATTTCTTGTAAAGGCAGGCTTCTCCATAAGTCTGCATAAACCCAAACGCTTTGATCATCTCATCAAAGCGAATGTTCCAACTCAGAGATGCTTGCACCAGCCCATAAATGGATCGCTGTAGGTTGCATACTTTGTTAGCATTCTTAGGATCGACAAAACGTTCTGGCTGCATCACATACAACCCTTCCTTAAGATAGTCGTTAAGGAATGCCGTTTTGACGTCCATCTGCCATATCTTATAATCATAGTATGCGGCAATTGCTAACATGATTCGGACGGACTTCAGCTTCGCTACGAGAGAGAAAGTCTCATCGTAGTCAACCCCTTGAACTTGTCGATAACCCTTAGCAACAAGTCGAGCTTTATAGATGGTAACATTACCATCCGCATCGTCTTTTTCTTAAAGATCCATTTGTTTTCTATCGCTCGCCGTTCATCGGGCAAGTCTGTCAAAGTTCATACTTTGTTTTCATACATGGATACTATCTCAGATTGTGTGGCTTCAAGCCATTTGATGGAACCTGGGCCCGCCATCGCTTCTTCATAGTTCGAAGGTTCACCGTTGTGTAACAACATGATTTCCAGGACAGGGTTGCCATACCACTCTGGTGTGGAATGTGTCCTTGTGGACCTACAAAGTTCAGTAGCAACTTGATCCGAAGTACCTTGATCATCATCATTAATTTCCTCTCCAGCTGGTGTAGGCACCACAGGAACATTTTCCTGAGCTGCTAGTTCAAGAGGTAGTACTTCATCGAGTTCTACTTTCCTCCCACTTACTCCTTTCGAGACAAACTCCTTTTCCTGAAAGGATCCGTTCTTGGCAACAAAGATCTTGCCTTTGGATCTAAGGTAGAAGGTATACCCAATGGTTTCCTTAGGGTATCCTATGAAGAAGCATTTTTCCGACTTGGGTTCGAGCTTTTCAGGTTGAAGTTTCTTGACATAAGCATCGCATCCCCAAACGTATAGAAACAACAGCTTAGGTTTCTCCCCAAACCATAATTCATACTGTGTCGTCTCAACGGATTTAGACGGAGCCCTATTTAAAGTCAATGTAGCTGTCTTTAGAGCGTATCCCCAAAATGATAGCGGTAAATCGGTAAGAGACATCATAGATCGCACCATATCCAATAGAGTGCGATTATGACGTTCGGACACACCGTTACACTGAGGTGTTCCAGGCGGCGTGAGTTGTGAAACGATTCCACATTTCCTGAAGTGCGTACCAAATTCATGACTTCAATATTCTCCTCCACGATCTGATCGTTAGAACTTTATCTTTCGGTCACGTTGATTCTCTACCTCATTCTGAAATTCCTTGAACTTTTCAAAGGTCTCAGACTTGTGTTTCATCAAGTAGACATACCCATATCTACTTAAGTCATCAGTGAGAGTGAGAATATAACGATATCCTCCGCGAGGCTCAATGCTCATTGGACCGCACACATCAGTATGATGATTTCCAATAAGTTGGTTGCTCGCTCCATCGTTTCGGAGAACGGAGTCTTGGTCATTTTGCCCATGAGGCATGGTTCGCATGTGTCAAATGATTCATAATCGAGAGACTCTAAAAGTCCATCAGCATGGAGCTTCTTCATGCGCTTGACACCAATGTGACCAAGGCAACAGTGCCACAAGTATGTGGGACTATCGTTATCAACTCTACATCTTTTGGTATTCACACTATGAATATGTGTAACATTACGTTCGAGATTCATTAAGAATAAACCATTGACCATCGGGGCATGACCATAAAACATATCTCTCATATAAATAGAACAACCATTATTCTCAGATTTAAATGAGTAGCCATCTCGTATTAAACAAGATCCAGATACAATGTTCATGCTCAAACTTGGCACTAAATAACAATTATTGAGGTTTAAAACTAATCCCGTGGGTAAATGTAGAGGTAGCGTGCCGACGGCGATCACATCGACCTTGGAACCATTCCTGACGCGCATCGTCACCTCATCCTTCGCCAGTCTCCGCTTATTCCGCAGCTCCTGCTTTGAGTTAAAAATATGAGCAACGGCACCGGTATCAAATACCCAGGAGCTACTACGAGCACTGGTAAGGTACACATCAGTTACATGTATATCACATATACCTTTAGTGTTGCCGGCCTTCTTGTCCGCTAAGTATTTGGGGCAGTTCCGGTTCCAGTGACCCTCCCCTTTGCAATAAAAGCACTTAGTCTCAGGCTTGGTCCATTCTTTGACTTCTTCTCGGCAACTGGCTTACCGGGCGCGGCGACATCCTTGCCGTCCTTCTTGAAGTTCTTCTTACCCTTGCCTTTCTTGAACTTGGTGGTTTTATTGACCATCAACACTTGATGCTCCTTTTTGATTTCTACCTCTACTGACTTCAGCATTGAAAATACTTCAGGAATGGTTTTCACCATCCCCTGCATATTGTAGTTCATCACAAAGCTCTTGTAGCTCGGTGGGAGCGACTGCAGGATTCTGTCAATGACCGCCTCGTCCGGGAGGTTAATGTCCAGCTGGGACAGGCGGTTGTGCAACCCAGACATTTTGAGTATGTGCTCACTGATAGAACTATTTTCCTCCATCTTACAACTATAGAACTTGTTGGAGATTTCATATCTCTCGACCCAAGCATGAGCTTGGAAAACCATTTTCAGCTCCTCGAACATCTCATATGCTCCGTGTTGCTCAAAACGCTTTTGGAGGCCCGGTTCTAAGCTTTAAAGCATGCCGCATTGAACGAGGGAGTAATCATCAGCACGTGACTGCCAAGCGTTCATAACGTCTTGATTCTCTGGGATGGGTGCTTCACCTGGCGGTCCTTCTAAGACATATGCTTTCATGGCAGCTATGTGGATGATCCTCAGGTTCCGGACCCAGTCCGTATAGTTGCTGCCATCATATTTTAGCTTGGTTTTCTCTAGGAAGGCGTTGAAGTTCATGTTGACATGAGCATTGGCCATTTGATCTACAAGACATTTTTGCAAAGATTTTTGACTAAGTTCATGATAATTAAGTTCATCTAATCTAATTATTTAATGAACTCCCACTCCGATTAGACATCCCTCTAGTCATCTAAGTGTTACATGATCCGAGTCGAGTAGGCCGTGTCCGATCATCACGTGAGAGGGACTAGTCATTATCGGTGAACATCTGCATCTTGATCGTATCTTCCATACGACTCATGTTCGACCTTTCGGTCTCTGTGTTCCGAGGCCATGTCTGTACATGCTAGGCTCGTCAAGTTAACCTAAGTGTTTTGCATGTGTAAATCTGTCTTACACCTGTTGTATGTGAACGTTAGAATATATCACACCTGATCATCACGTGGTGCTTCGAAACAATGAATTGTCGCAACGGTGCACAGTTAGGGGGAACACTTTCTTGAAATTATTATGAGGGATCATCTTATTTACTACTGTCGTTCTAAGTAAACAAGATGCATAAACATAATAAACATCACATGCAATTAAATAGTAGTGACATGATATGGCCAATATCATATATCTCCTTTGATCTCCATCTTCGGGGCTCCATGATCATCTTCGTCACCGGCATCACACCATGATCTCCATCATCATGATCTCCATCATCGTGTCTCCATGAAGTTGCTCCCCAACTATTACTTCTACTACTATGGCTAACGGTTTAGCAATAAAGTAAAGTAATTACATGGCGTTAACTCATGGACACGTAGGTCATGAAATAATTAAGACAACTCCTATGGCTCCTGCCGGTTGTCATACTCATCAACATGCAAGTCGTGATTCCTATTACAAGAACATGATCTCATACATCACAATATATCATTCATCATTCATCACAACTTTTGGCCATATCACATCACAAAGCAATTGCTGCAAAAACAAGTTAGACGTCCTCTAATTGTTGTAGCATCTTTTACGTGGCTGCAATAGGGTTCTAGCAAGAACGTTTTCTTACCTACGAAAAACCACATGTTTTGTCAACTTCTATTTACCCTTCATAAGGACCCTTTTCATCGAATCCGCTCCAACTAAAGTGGGAGAGACAGACACCCGCTATCCACCTTATGCAACTAGTGCATGTTAGTCGGTGGAACCTGTCTCACGTAAGCGTATGTGTAAGGTCGGTCCAGGCCGCTTCATCCCACAATACCGCTGAAGCAAAATAAGACTAGTAGTCGCAAGAAAATTGAAAACATCTACGCCCACAACAGATTTGTGTTCTACTCGTGGAAAGAGAACTACGCATAGACCTAGCTCATGATGCCACTGTTGGGGAATGTTGCAGAAAATAAAAAATTTCTACGGTTTCACCAAGATCAATCTATGAGTTCATCTAGCAACGAGAGAGAGGAGTGCATCTACATACCCTTGTAGATCGAGCGGAAGCGTTCAAGAGAACGGGGTTGAGGGAGTCGTACTCGTCGTGATCCAAATCACCGGAGATCCTAGCGCCGAACGGACGGCACCTCCGCGTTCAACACACGTACGGTCAGCGTGACGTCTCCTCCTTCTTGATCCAGCAAGGGGGGAGGAGAGGTTGATGAAGATCCAGCAGCACAACGGCGTGGTGGTGGATGCAGCAGGGATCCGGTAGGGCCTCGCCAAGCGTCTGCGGGAGGGAGAGGTGTAGCAAGGCGGAAGGGAGGCGCCAAGTGCAAGGGTGCAGCTGCCTTCCCTCCCCCCTCTTTATATAGGGACCCCAGGGGGGGCGCCGGCCCTTGGAGATGGGATCTCCTAGGGGGGGCGCCGGCCCTAGGAGATGGGATCTCCTAGGGGGGTGCAGGCAAGGGGGGTGCCTTGCCCCCCAAGGCAAGTGGAGGCGCCCCCTCCCCTAGGGTTCCCAACCCTAGGCGCAGGGGGGGGCAGGGGGGCTCACCAGCCCGCCAAGGGATGGTTCCCCTCCCACTTCAGCCCATGGGGCCCTCCAGGATAGGTGGCCCCACCCGGTGGACCCCCGGGACCCTTCCGGTGGTCCCGGTACAATACCAGTGACCCCCGAAACTTTCCTGATGGCCGAAACTCGACTTCCCACATATAATTCTTTACCTCCGGACCATTCCAGCACTCCTCGTGATGTCCGGGTTCTCATCCGGGACTCCGAAAAACTTTCGGTTTGCTGCGTACTCATATCTCTACAACCCTAGCGTCATCGAACCTTAAGTGTCTAGACCCTACGGGTTCAGGAGACATGTACACATGACCGAGACGGCTCTCCGGTCAATAACCAACAGCGGGATCTGGATGCCCATGTTGGCTCCCACATGCTCCTCGATGATCTCATCGGATGAACCACGATGTCGAGGATTCAAGCAACCCCATATACAATTCCCTTTGTCAATCGGTACGTTACTTGCCCAAGATTCGATCGTCGTTATCCCAATACCTCGTTCAATCTCGTTATCGGCAAGTCACTCTACTCGTACCGTAATGCATGATCCTGTGACCAGACACTTGGTCACTTTGAGCTTATTATGATGATGAACTACCAAGTGGGCCCAGAGATACCTCTCCGTCATACGGAGTGACAAATCCCAATCTTGATCCGTGTCAACCCAACAGACACTTTCGGAGATACCCGTAGTATACCTTTATAGTCACCCAGTTACGTTGTGACGTTTGGTACACCCAAAGCACTCCTACGATATCCGGGAGTTACACATTCTCATGGTCTAAGGAAAAGATACTTGACATTGGAAAATCTCTAGCAAACCAAGTACACGATATTGTGCTATGCTTAGGATTGGGTCTTGTCCATCACATCATTCTCCTAATGATGTGATCCCATTATCAATGACATCCAATGTCCATAGTCAGGAAACCATGTTGATCATCGAGCTAGTAAACTAGAGGCTCACTAGGGACATGTTGTGGTCTATGTATTCACACGTGTATTATGATTTCTGGATAATACAATTATAGCATGAATAAAAGAAAATTATCATGAACAAGGAAATATAATAATAATCCTTTTAATACTGCCTCTAGGGCATATTTGTATGGAAGAGGCCATCCACCGTACTTGAAGAGGCCATCCACCGTACTTGAAGGCTGGTTCCGGACATGGATGGAAGCTCGAAGTGACTGGATTGACCCTTGGGTGTTGGAACATGAGGTGGGAGGTGGAGGAAAGGATTAGCGTGGAAGGAAAAGGACAGGTCTTAGCCCCTTCATAAAAGCGACAAATATCAAACGTCCCCTCCGCGGCCTTCAAACATGCCTATTCCCAAGGAATCATGCCAACAGAACGGTTGGGTTACCCATGCCTGTGTTGATGAGAATCACGTGATAAGGGGACACGATCTCTGCTTTGACAAGACGTGCCAATAAAAACCTCCTCTCGGAACATGGAGTGGCAGGCTAGAGAACGATTCAAAGTAATGGTCGGGTGATGACGTAATGTCATGCGACAAAAATTGTCAGCGGATTGGACACGTGAAAATATTGCACTCTCTAAGGTTGTGGAACTTGTTTTGTAGAGCCAGACACGATTCTTGGGTTCGAAATCTACTTTAAAGTATTCGAAGAAGGAACCCACCTTGCAATGCCGAAGACATTCTGCACGCCGGACTCATTGTCATGGAAGCCTGGTTCAGGGGCTACTGAGGGAGTCTGGATTAAGGGGTCCTCGGACAACCGGACTATATACATGGGCCGGACTATTGGGCTATGAAGATACAAGATAGAAGACTTCTTCCCGTGTCCGGAAGGGACTCTCCTTTGCATGGAAGGCAAGCTTGGCGATTCGGATATGTAGATTCTTTTCTCTGTAACCAACTTTGTGTAACCCTAGCCCCCTCCGGTGTCTATATAAACTGGAGGGTTTAGTCCGTAGAGAGAATAACAATCATAATCTCATAGGCTACACTTCTAGGGTTTAGCCATTACGATCTCGTGGTAGATCAACTCTTGTAATACTCATATTCATCAAGATCAATCAAGCAAGAAGTAGGGTATTACCTCCATAGAGAGGGCCCGAACCTGGCTAAACATTGTGTCTCCCGCCTTCTGTTACCATTAGCCTTAGACTCACAGTTCAGGACCCCCTACCCGAGATCCGCGGGTTTTGACACCGACACCGGGACCCCGGCAAGACCCTTGCCGAGGACCTCAGCGGGGCCGCGGCCAGGCCCACATCTGCCAAGTCTCCACAGTCGTTCCTATGCAGCTGCCATCTCAGCCATCTAGGCAAGCACCTACGTGGTGACGTGCGGCCTCTAGACCAACTCAGTAAGCACCTGCGTGGTGGCATGCAGATCTCCGAGAAGACTCTACCACCGCACCAGCCCAGTAGCCAGCCAACGTGGCACTGCAACGCCTCATCAGCTAGGACGTGCGTCAGATCCAGGTGAGGTGGCGAGAGCTGGGATGAGCTTCCTTGCCATCCCCGATAAAGCAAGAAGGGCACGTCGGCAGCGCATTAAATGTGTTTGTCCGGTGATGCCAAAGGATAGACTCAGCCACAGTAGACCTTTCCACCTCCTGTGTGCCACTGTGGCGGCCCCTTTTTTCTATAGAAGGAGGCCCGAGGCGTAGGGGAGAGGGATTCATATCTTTTGAACAAATCACACGTCGTAGCTAGTTCAAGAACTCAAGAACACTCAAATATACACCAAAGAATGATTAGGGTATTGAGCATCCTCGTGGCCTGAACCTGGGTAAACGTTCTTTGTGCTAGCTGCTAGACCCGCTCTTTCCACAAACTCGCGCCCGGTGACCGTTGTAGGGATTCAAGTGATCCCATAGATGTCGTTTTCCACAGACATCTTTGGCGCCCCAGGTAGGGGGCGCAGTTGTGAAAATCTTGGTTTGGAGCCAACGCGTCGACTCTTTCATGGGGATGGCCCGAAGGGAGAGGGCGACGTCGATCAGCCGCCCTCTGGTACCGTCCACAGCCTCGACAGCCATCCGTGTGGCCATGAAAAGCTAAGTCATGCAAAATTTTGGCTAATTTCGTTTATCTAAGTTATTCCCCTCGAAAGGTCTCACCCTTGGTATGGAAAACCTGCACGCGATGAAACCCTCCGCTGTTGGCAATGCCCTTTTTCTGTTTCGAGTCTTCTCAACAGTTCGAGCGGCTACATCGAGGGCTGCAGGGTGTCCTATCCGCTTTAAGCAACGCCCTTGTTCTGTTTTGAGTCCGCTCAACAGTTCAAGCGGCCGCACTGAGAGCAGTAAGGTGGTTTGCCTGGCAGCAAGCACACCCAGCCGGCTGCTAAGGATCCGTCCTTCAAAGCACTCCAGCTTGAGTTTATGCGCCGGCAAGCTCATCCAACTCAGCGTAGGGCATACATACCAAGAAAGATCGAGCAGGGGAACAACATGCATCACATTCAAGTACTGCAGAGTTATATTACATCAAATAATCGTTGCGGTTCTAACTTAAGATAAAATTGTCTTGGTCTTTAACTCGCAGCAGCAACAAGAAACAGGGTGCCTAGTCCCGGCGCTGGCCCTCCACCCTCTCGACTCCGTCGACGTAGTCGATGATGGGCTTGATGCGCTCCTTGAGCGCCGCGAGGTCCGTCCCCTCCGGCGTGCTCTCGAGTGGGTCGGCAAAGTTGACGGTGGGGTTCCAGTACCTTGGTGAGCACCTTGGTCAGGGCGCCCGGCGGAGCCTCTGGGAATCGTTGGCTAGATAAGTTGCATGGTTGGAGCGAACTGCTCCAGGGCTTCAAAAACACCCTTGAAGAACAGGGTTAGTGCGGCATGCAAACTCATGTTTGGCTCTGAGGCGTACCTCACACTTGGCATCCCCATGGTAGCCAGCTTCATGGTGATCCTGTCGGCGATGTCGACAAGGCGACTGATCCAACGGTTTATTCCCTCCGTGTAATCCTTGTGCTCGGATGCGTCATTCCTTTGCAGCTGCCTCTCTTCCTCCACGTCCTTGGCCAGGGACTCTTCCCTGGCCCAGGCCCTCCAAAGCATCCCCTCAAGGCCCTCTAGCTTTAGCTTCAGGTCGTTGACAGAGTGGTTGGCTTGGGAGAGTAGCTCGGCCTTGCCGAGGACTGCGGCCTGCTCCTCCGCCAAGGCGCTGCTAATCGTGTCCTTCTCCCTCGCCAGCTCCAGGGCCTTGTTCTTTAGGCCGTCCCGCTCTACCTCCAGCTCCTTCACCTTGTCGTCATGGAGCAGGGCTTGAGCATAGAGTGCCTCCTTGTGCCACTGCTCCATCCCCTGGGTCCGTGATGTCTACTACACAACCTTATTATTGTAGACGTTGTTGGGCCTGCAAGTGCACAGGTTTGTAGGACAGTAGAAAATTTCCCTCAAGTGGATGACCTAAGGTTTATCAATCCGTAGGAGGCGTAGGATGAATATGGTCTCTCTCAAACAACCCTGCAACCAAATAGCAAAGAGTCTCTTGTGTCCCCAACACACCCAATACAATGGTAAATTGTATAGGTGCACTAGTTTGGCAAGAGATGATGATACAAGTGCAATATGGATGGTAGATAAAGGTATTTGTAATCTGAAATTATAAAAACAGCAAGGTAGCAAGCGATAAAAGTGAGCGTAAATGGTATTAAAATGATAGGAAACAAGGCCTAGGGTTCATACTTTCACTAGTGCAAGTTCTATCAACAATAACAACATAGATAGATCATATAACAATCCCTCAACATGCAACAAAGAGTCACTCCAAAGACACTAATAGCAGAGAAGAAACGAAGAGATTATGGTAGGGTACGAAACCACCTCAAAGTTATTGAGGGAGTCCTGGATTAGGGGGTGTCCGGATGGCCGGACTATGACCTTTGGCCGGACTCCCAGACTATGAAGATACAAGATTGAAGACTTCGTCATGTGTCCAGATAGGACTTTCGTTGGCGTGGAAGGCAAGCTTGGCGATGCCATATGAAGATCTCCTCCCATTTTAACCGACTCTGTGTAGCCCTAGCCCTCTCCGGTGTCTATATAAACTGGAGAGTTTTAGTCCGTAGGACGAACAACAATCATACCATAGGCTAGCTTCTAGGGTTTAGCCTCTCTGATCTCGTGGTAGATCAACTTTTGTACTACCCATATCATGAATATAAATCAAGCAGGAGTAGGGTTTTACCTCCATCGAGAGGGCCCGAACCTGGGTAAAAACATGGTGTCCCTTGTCTCCTGTTAACATCTGCCTAGACGCACAGTTCGGGACCCCCTACCTGAGATCCGCCGGTTTTGACACCGACATTGGTGCTTTCATTGAGAGTTCTTCTGTGTCGTCACCGTCAGGAAGGATGCCGCACCCCGTCTTTAAAGACGGCGCTGTTGCTAAAGGAGCTTTGGCTGTCGGCCAAACTCTCTGGCTAGGCAGTTTTTTAACTACCGCCTGTTCGGCCGCCGCGCCGACGATGACCTCTCGAGTCATCGAAAGAAATCTCCACGTCAGCTCGGAACTTGCCGAGTAGTTAGGTCCAATGGAGCTCTCTTCCTTAAACGAGCTCTTGGATCACATCGCCGCCCTGGGAGTCGCTATAGACTACGACCAGATTGGGCTTAAACCCGATCCAAGAGAGATCGACTCTCCCCAGGTCACCCACCACGTTGAAGTGGTGGAGGAACAGTG
This sequence comes from Triticum aestivum, assembly GCF_018294505.1. NCBI lineage: Eukaryota > Viridiplantae > Streptophyta > Magnoliopsida > Poales > Poaceae > Triticum > Triticum aestivum. Next base: position 115,693,201 of record NC_057810.1, read on the forward strand.
CGGCACATCTTCACCCATCCTAAGGACCAGATGTGTTCGGATTCCTGATCCCTCCAAGCCGGACATCCGCGGAGGGGAGGACTTCAATCAAACCCTGAACCTAAAGTCAGGCAGCGGGCCTAATTCATTGGATAACGTCCAAGAACCCAAGCTTCCGAGTTCAGAAATTTCTTGGCCCCTGAGTCTTAGATCGGGCGAGGTTCCGGATTTAAATCCACCCGCCCACCCGAATACAAGGGATCTATCCCAAATTTGGCAAGAGCCCAGAGAAACAGTACACCATTACTGGGCCAGATTCCTCCTGGTTATGAACATGATAAAGGACTGCCGCGAGGGGGATGCAATTTCATTCTTCTGCACCAACTGCACGGACATCGGAGTCCTCAATGCCATAAGTCGCCGTGAAATTACACACTTCGCCGACTTGGCATCCATAGTACGAAAGTACTGTGCGATAGAAAGCGTTCGGAAAACCGAAACAAAATTCTGGGACAATCCGACCCTGAATACAATCCCAGTCCAAAACAAAAGGGCGCATTATCGCCAGGCACCTAGGCCAAACAACAAAAAACAAAAACCCTCCATAGGGTATGGAACCGTACTGGAGGGATGGCTCAATGGACCCTGTAAAATTCACAGTACAGAGGGCGTCACACCAACTCATAGCCTTAGAGCATGTTGGATACTCCGGCAGGTGGCCAGAAGTGGCGAGGAGCTTCTAACTCCAGAATCCGCAGAGCACCACCCCAGAAACGCTAGTACGGTGTCAACAGTCTTCGAGACTTTCGCATCAAACAATGCAAGGAAACGAACGCTCCGCAGCCTTACCGAAGTCTACCAAGTAGCGACAATAAACCCATGGAGTGACACGGCTATTACCTTTAATGCCAGTGACGAACCTAAATTCCGGACAGCCCGAGCACCAGCCGCACTGGTCCTCCGTCCGATAGTGGATGGCTTTCGGCTTACCAATGTACTCATGGATGGTGGCAGCGGATTGAACCTCATCTATGAGGAAACCCTACGAAAAATGGAAATATACTGGAGCCGCATTGAGCGAAGCAACACAACCTTTAGAGGAATAATCCCTAGTCGGGAAGCATGTTGTACAGGAAAAATCACACTGGATGTGGTGTTCGGCAAGCCGGATAATTACAGATCCGAGGAGGTCACATTTCAAGTGGCCCCGTTCAGCAGCGGATACCACGCTCTTTTAGGGCGAGAAGCATTCACAACTTTTCAAGCTATACCCCATTACGGGTACTTGAAGCTCAAAATGCCCGGACCCAACGGAATCATCACTCTTGCTAGTGATCCGGACACAGCGCTCCGCGCCGAAAACAAGACAGCCACACTGGCCCTCGAGGCATTATCCGAAGCCCTAGCGGCCGAGGAACTAACTGCGTTGCACTCCACGGTGGACAGGGACGACGTGATACTCGACAAAAGATCCAAGTCCACCTCCTTCAAGCCGGCAGATGAAATAGTCAAGTTCCAAGTCCATCCAACGGACACTACAAAAACGGCCTCCATCGGGGCACAACTAAACCCTATTGTAGACGCTGCACTAAGAGAATTCCTACGCGAAAATTGGGACATTTTTGCCTGGCACCCTTCAGACATGCCAGGAATCCCACGCAGGCTGGCCGAGCACAGCCTAAACATCCTAAAAGGATTCATGCCTGTTAAGCAGGCTCTTCGGCGTTTCTCCGAACCTAAGAGACAAGCCATGGGAGAGGAGATATTAGCCAAACTACTGGAAGCCGAATTCATCAGTGATATCAAACATCCCGATTGGCTAGCAAACCTGGTGATGGTACCAAAGAAGGACAAATCCTGGCGCCTATGCGTCAATTTCAAAGACCTAAATAAGGCCTGCCCAAAGGATCCCTTCCCCCTCCCCCACACGATTCATTGTGTTTCCTTGACGCATACTCTGGCTACAACCAAATCAAGATGGCAGAGTCAGACCAAGCCGCAACGGCATTCATCACCCCATACGGCCCATTTTGCTTCAACACAATGCCCTTCGGGCTCAAAAATGCCGGCACAACATATCAGCGCACGATTCAGACATGTCTGGCCAACCAGATCGGCAAAACGGTTGAAGCATATGTGGATGACATGGTCGTCAAAACCAAGCATGTCAAAACTCTAATAGATGACTTGAGGCTCACGTTCGATAACCTCCGAACATATGACACTAGGCTTAACCCGGAAAAATGCGTTTTCGGCATACCAGTCGGAAAGCTCTTGGGCTTCATCGTATCCGGTAGAGGAATTGAAGCAAACCCAGCCAAGATCCAAGCTCTGTCACAATTGGATATTCCAAAAGATCTCAAGCAAATACAAAAATTGACTGGATGCGTGGCGGCTCTAAGCCGCTTCATCTCCCGCTTGGGGGAAAAGGCATTACACCTTTACCACCTCCTCCGGCGCAGCGAACACTTCGAGTGGATGGATGCCGCCATGGCCAGACTCAAAGAAATAAAAGCCATACTGGCAACAAACCTGGTCCTAGCCGCGCCTAACATCGGCGAACCAATGTTGTTATACATCGCGGCAACTCACCAAGTTGTAAGCGCAGTCCTCATGTCGAACAAGAAACGGACGGACACAATTTCCCTGTCCAGAAACCAGTCTACTACGTGTCCACTGTCCTCACTCCATGCAACTCCCGGTACCCGCATTACCAAAAGATAGCATACGCAGTCTTCATGGCATCCCGGAAGCTACGACACTACTTTCAAGAGTGTTCGATAACACTAGCCTCTGAAGTACCTCTTAACGATATCATAAACAACCGCGACGCAACGGGCCGGATTGCCAAATGGGCCATTGAGCTCCTCCCGTTCGACATAACATATAAGCCATGGCGAGCCATCAAGTCGTAAGCCTTGGCCGACTTTGTCACTGAATGGACTGAAGCCGAACTCCCTAAAGAGTACAACACATATTCCAACTGGACCATGCACTTCGACGGCTCCAAAATGCTGGCGGGTCTGGGGGCTGGCGTCGTCCTGACGTCCCCAACAGGAGATACAGTCAATATGTACTCCAGATAATGTATACGGACTCCAACAATGCAGCCGAATACGAGGCCCTTCTACATGGCCTCCGGATGGCAGTCTCCATGGGCATTCAACGCCTAGTGGTGTGTGGGGATTCGAACCTCGCGATATCACAAATAAACGGAGACTTTGATGCCACAGATCCGAAAATGGCAGCTTATCGCAACGCCATCCTAAATATGTCAGCTCGGTTCGAAGGGCTGGAATTTCACCATATAGCCCGGGAAAATAATCAGGCAGCAGACGTCTTGGCACGCATCGGCGCAAAGCGCGATGCAGTCCCCCCCCAACATTTTCCTGGAAAGGCTATTCAAGCCATCCGTACAGTGGGAAGGGGAATCCGGAAATAACAATCCGGACCTGGCCGCATCACCTGACCCCGAACACTCTGACACAACGGAAGACTCCGTCAATGAAGTCACACCCTCAGCCCACGTAATAATGGCAGTAATTGCCCCGTGGACAGAACCATTCTTAGCCTACTTAACTAGGCAGGAACTTCCCGAGGACCAAAATGAGGCACGCTGCATAGTGCGGTGATCTAAAGCCTATAAAGTCCACGAAGGAGAGCTTTATAAGAAAAGCACCACCGGAGTCCTTCAAAGGTGTATCTCCGAAGAGGAAGGGCGGAACCTTCTGGCTGAAATTCACGCCGGACTCGGCGGGCACCACGCCGCAGCCCGAGCCCTTGTGAGCAAGGTCTTCCGTACCGGATTTTATTGGCCGACGGCCCGGGCAGACGCTCAGGACTTAGTCCAGCGATGCGTCGGTTGCCAATTATTTGCTAATCAAAGCCACATGCCGCCTACCGCCCTCCAAACTATACCCATTACCTGGCCTTTTGCGGTCTGGGGGCTTGACATGGTTGGACCCCTTAAAGGAGGAACCCACAAGCAAAAATATCTACTGGTCCTGGTGGACAAATTCACCAAATGGATAGAGGCCAAGACTGTTAAGACGGCCGAATCCGGACCGGTGATAGACTTCATATCCGGGGTTGTACACCGTTACGGCGTCCCCCACAGCATCATTACTAACAACGGCACAAACTTTACGGCCGATGAGGTTAAACTTTGCTGCAAAAACATGGGAATTAAGCTCGATTACGCTTCAGTCTATCACCCACAAACTAACGGTCAAGTCGAGCGAGCCAATGGTCTAATCATGAGCGGCATCAAACCCAGATTAGTGCGATCCCTCATGAAATCTAACATGTACTGGGTAGAGGAGCTCGACTCCGTACTCTGGGGGCTGCGGACCACGCCCAATCGCACTACCGGATTCACACCATTTTTTATGGTATACGGCGCAGAGGCAGTCATGCCCTGCGACATAATTCATGACTCACCTCGCGCGCACATGTACGAAGAAAGAGAGGCCGAGCTCGATCGGCAGGACAACTTGGACGCATTGGAGGAGGAGGGCGACGTGGCAAACACTCGTTCCGCATTCTATCAATAGCAGGCTCGAAGATATCAAAGCAGAGAAGTACGGGCCAAAACTTACAATGTTGGCGAACTAGTTCTACGCCTGCCGGACAAGAAAAAGGACAAACTCAAGCCCAAATGGGAGGGTCCCTTCATAATCGACCAAGTCCTGACTGGTGGAGCGTACCGTCTGCGAAACGCATCGGATAACCGACTCGAGCCGAACCCATGGAACGCAGCACGCCTTCGAAATTCTATGCCTAGCGCCGGACTCTGTGTTCGTCTCCTTCCTCTGTCCCCTTTTTTTTACAAATTAGCTGCCTTATATTTCTCTCCTTCTCCCTCCCTTTTTCTTCCAAGCCTTTAAGGGCTTGCTTGCGCATTGTTCGCACATAATTGACGCGCCACCCGCGCTCACTATACCTGGGGGCTTCTTTATCAGAAGCTTATATACACGGGCCTCATGCCCAAAACATGTGTGACACTTCCGCATGAACCTTTTATGCACCATTATATGCATCGATATGACTTAAGTTTTGGCCAAGCTGGGTTGCCTGGCTCCTGTGCTTACCCCTACGTTCCCGTTTGTTCGGCTAGGTGGTAAAGGGAGCACCTCTGCGATTGTTACTGCCGGGTCAGCCGGATGTGTACCTCAGACTGGGTGAAGCCGAAAGCTAGCGTTCTTAAGGGAATATTCGGTCGGTGAACTAAAAGATGATTTTTCACTTGTTTATTTATCTGCCCCCAGATGCTTTTCTGCTTTTTTCGCAGTCCGGACATGCACTTTAGGGCATGCCTCCCAGGGAAAGGAACCCCTAACGGAACTATTCTCCCTGGAAGATGTTTCTTACTAACCATGTAATATAACATAACTAGTTGGGCACTTGTCTGCTAAAGCACTTATGACCCCTACGCCTGGTCTCCATGCATGCCCCGGTTCTTACATAACCGAGAGGGTATTCGGACACACTCCGGACTATCGGGTCCAGAGGTTGAAGCGAAAAGGTCCGCAATGACAAATGATCTACAATCCGGCTAGAAGGCATTTTACATGTCATTTTAAATTACATAGTCAATTTGACTGGGTATATTCTTCTTCAATACCATCCAACAGGCTGTCTAATTTACAGTCCTATTGGGAATACTTGGCGGCCAGCTCTACCTGGCCGTACACTAAACTGACAGGGATCTCCTTCCCGTCGGGCCCCACAGGGCCGACCTCGGCCATGTGGTTTGGGTCAGCCTTCATGTACCGCGTCTTCACCATGGCCCAGGCCTCCCTGGCGCCTTGATGGCAGGACGATATCTTCCATAATCGGAAGCGCTGCCGCGCTCCCTTCAGCTTCTCTGCAAGCTCTCCAAGGCCTTCGGGCATGGAGAGGGATGGCCACAAAGCCTGGACGACGCCTTGCATCGCCTGCCGAACTCGTTCGTGCAGTTGCGATAGCTCGGGAAGAAGGTCATCCGTAGAACCGGGCATTTCCTCCGCAGGCCGACCTGTCAGCATATCTACAGACATAACTCTGTCAATCGACTTCCTCGCCGAACTCTTTTTCGAAGACTCGTTCAAGCACTTACTAAAAATGCCGCGTCGAAGTCGCCGATTCTCCTTTACGGAATCCGACAGCTGAGCACGAACATCCTTTAGTTCCTCGCCCAGCTGGGTATTGGCATCTTGAAGCTTGTTCTTCTCTTGCCTCACCCTCGTAAGCACGCTCTCGCCGGCCTTTAACTGGCGCAAGAGTTGTTGCTTGTCCGGATCCACTCCGGCCCCATCTGCACTGTTATTGTCAGAATTGCACACATGCCGCACTTCGCAACATACTTATCTTTCGAAGCATATATTACCTAAGGGGGTCCCCTTGGCATTCTCTGTAGCGGCTAGTGCGGCCTCGAGTTGGGCCTTGCACTCTTCTAGCTCCTGGGATAGTTGCGTATTCTTCTTTGTAAGATCCTGCATAACAAATGATCCTTAAATCAGTTATTTTAACTATTTCAAGTCTCGGGGGCTACTGACATATATAACCATCAGATCTACTCACCCGTATGTCTTTTACATACTGCTCTGTGGCTCTGGCTAGACCATTTTGAGCGGCACGGAGGTACGCATCTCCCGTATTAAAGGCGTCCAACGCCTCTTGGGAAAAACATGCGTCACGAAGAACAGTCCGGCAACGCCTGTGGTTCATGGCACTCTCCACCTCTGAATTGGTGGCAGATAACCCGTCCATGTCCTCTGTCGGAGGAGCGTCCGGTGCGCGCCCCGTGTTCGCCTCCGCTTCCGGACCCGGCCTTGAAGCCTGGCCGGTGGATATAGTTCGGCGGGCGCTCTTCTTCCTGAAGAGGGCATGAACGTTAGTATGCCTTGAAGGCATAAACCCTGGGCATTAAAGTCGCACGCCGTACCGTTGCGCCGGCGTCTCGATCCGGTCCGCACTTCTTTTTAGCCCGCCTGGCTTCAATGGCCCTTGTTGGCTACCCACCACGGGCTCGGCCCTCCGCCTCAAGGATTTCCCCTGCAAAAAGAAACATTGTTGGTTTAAGGCAATCAAAATAAGCATGGATGGATCCTCTTGAAAGTACTGGGATTTCGGTCTCGGTTACCTTTGAGGCTGGAAGTAGTCCGGGATAATCGGCCGTAATGGCCACTAAGGTGTTGTCCTTACTCAATTGATAAAACACCCCATCAATTAGCTCCACACATAAGTCCGGGTCCTCTTGGGAGTCCGGGTCGAGGGACCGTTCCGGGTCCTCGGGTTGTGGAGGAGGGTTGTTTATCTCCTTCATGGTCTGGCGCAGCTCCTGCATTAAAATTGCTAGACTAAGTACTCAATTATGGGAATTTGAAAACGGGTAGGCAAGTGAAAGTGTTCGCTCACCCAGCTTGGAGGATTGTACGTAGAAAATCCGCCCCATGGGTTGACACGGAGGAATTCCTCTTCTTCTCCCTTGTACAATGCGGACAAGATCTTTGTTAGAGTGGCAGCCGAATCCGTCCCCTTGCGACCGCACCAGGTGGCATCGTCCTCCCCGTTGAAATCCCACATGGGGTGGCTTCTGTACTAAAGCGGCTGCACCCCCCGCATAATGCATGTGGCCATGACCTCGATCATGGTCAGTCCGGAATGAGCCAACAACCTTATCCGGCTCATCAGGTAAAGGACGTCCCTGTCAGTTTCCCTCTGAGGGCTCCGTGGGCGCCAGCTCAGGCATTTCTTCAAAGGGGCATTATTGAACTCAGGGAGGCCGATCCGTACAGGGTCTGGCAGGGGGACATCATCTATATAAAACCATTCTGAAGTCCAGTCCTCGGACGCCTTCTTTGGGGTTCCGGATATATATCCGGTCCCGGCGATGCGCGATAGTTCGGCTCCGCCCACTTGATAAATCGACCCCTCCTAAGAGAGGGGCACGAGGCAGAACAACTTCTTCCACAGCGTGAAATGGGCCTCGATGCCCAAAAACAGCTCGCAAAGGGCCACGAAGCCCGCAATATGCAGTATGGAGGCAGGCGTGAGGTTGTGTAGCTGGAGGCCGTAAAACTCCAGTAGCCCCCGGAGAAACGATGAATTGGAAATCCGAGCCCTCTTATTAAATAAGGGACTAGGCATACCCGCTCTCCTTTGGAGGGATTGGGGACGCTCTCCGCCTGCTCTCCGCCACTATAGGTAGCAAGCCCGGCTCGAACTGGGACCATATATGCTGGGGGAGGAGCCCCTTGGATTGGAGCACTACTAGCTCGCTATGCGGGACGGAACACCACTCCCAATCTCCGGGCCGAGGGCTGGAGGGGCGAGAGGAGGGGCTGCGTCGACCGGCCATGATGGAATGGATCTCTGTCGAAAGCGCTCCGATGAATGCTCGCGGAGGGAAGATGGTGTGAATTGGATCTAAATCCCCGTCTCTTTTATGGGCGGCTCATTTACGCAGCTAGGGGGGTAAATGAAAAAACTCCCTGGCTTTTCGCATTCGTTTGACACGTGGAAGATGGTCATTATTGGGCACAGAAGCCAAGGAGTGCAGCATGCACTAGAAGCCGGACACTGTTTGACAGGTACATGGAATTTGGAGAAGAACCCGCCTTGCAATGCCGAAGACAAATTTGCGCGCCAGACTCATCGTCATTGAAGCCTGGTTCGGGGGCTACTGAGGGAGTCCTGGATTAGGGGGTGTCCGGATGGCCGGACTATGACCTTTGGCCGGACTCCCGGACTATGAACATACAAGATTGAAGAATTCGTCCCGTGTCTGGATAGGACTTTCCTTGGTGTGGATGGCAAGCTTGGCGATGCGATATGAAGATCTCCTCCCATTGTAACCGACTCAGTGTAGCCCTAGCCCTCTCCGGTGTCTATATAAACCGGAGAGTTTTAGTCCGTAGGACGAACAACAATCATACCATAGGCTAGCTTCTAGGGTTTAGCCTCTCTGATCTCGTGGTAGATCAACTTTTGTACTACCCATATCATCAATATAAATCAAGCAGGAGTAGGGTTTTACCTCCATCGAGAGGGCCCGAACCTTGGTAAAAACATTGTGTCCCTTGTCTCCTGTTACCATCCGCCTACACGCACAGTTCGGGACCCCCTACCCGAGATCTGCCAGTTTTGACACCGACAGTTATTCTTTCGGATCAATCTATTCAAGAGTTCGTACTAGAATAACAACTTAAGACACAAATCAACCAAAACCCTAATGTCACCTAGATACTCCATTGTCACCTCAAGTATCCATGGGCATGATTATATGATATGCATCACACAATCTCAGATTCATCTATTCAACCAACACAAAGTACTTCATAGGGTGCCCCAAAGTTTCTACCGGAGAGTCAAGAACATGTGCCAACCCCTATGCATAGGTTCATGGGCGGAACCGGGAAGTTGGTCACCAAAACATACATCAAGTGGCACATGATATCCCATTGTCACCACAGATAAGCACGGCAAGACATACATCAAGTGTTCTCATAAAAGACTCAATCTGATAAGATAACTTCAAAGGGAAAACTCAATTCATCACAAGAGAGTAGAGGGGGAGAAACATCATATGATCCAACTACAATAGAAAAGCTCGGGATACATCAAGATCCTGCCATAGAGGGAACACGAGAGAGAGAGATCAAACACATAGCTACTGGTACATACTCTCAGCCTCGAGGGTGAACTACTCCCTCCTCGTCATGGAGAGCGCCGGGATGATGAAGATGGCCACCGGTGAAGGATCCCCCCTCCGGCAGGGTGCCGGGAAGGGCTCCCGAGAGGTTTTTGGTGGCTACAGAGGCTTGCGGCAGCGGAACTCCCGGTCTATATTGACATTTGATGGTTTTAAGGTACGTAGGCTTATATAGGCGAAAGAAGTCGATCGGGGGGTGCTCGAGGGGTCCACGAGATAGGGGGGCGCGCCAAGTAGGGGGGGTCACGCCCCCTATCTCTTGGGCTCCTCGAGTATCTTTTGACGTGGACTCCAAGTCTCCTGGGTGATATTCTTCCAAAAAATCACGCTGCCGAAGGTTTCATACAATTTGGACTCCGTTTGATATTCCTTTTCTTCGAAATACTGAACAGGCAATAAAACATCAATATGGGCTGGGCCTCCGGTTAATAGGTTCGTCCCAAAAGTAATATAAAAGTGTATAATAAATCCCATAATCATTCAAAAAAGATAATAAAATAGCATGAATGCTTCATAAATTATAGATACGTTGGAGACGTATCAGTCCGCTACACGACGAGCCTCTCGACCTCCTCATCCTTGCCATGGAGTGTGGCGGCGAGTGCCTCCTAACGAGCGACGAGGTCCTCTTCAGCTCGGCCTGGTGCTGGAGCCGGGCAGCCTCGTCCTTTGCGGCCTGTTCCCTCGCCGCCGCCTGGGCCTTCTCGACGTCAGCCTACTTCAAGATGAGCTCTCGCTTGTGCTCGGCCAGCAGATTTTGGGCGGCCTTCAGCTTTTCATGGGCCTAGTGGAACCAGGCCCACGTCTCGGTGATATGTTCCTCAAGGTCCACCTCAGCCTTGTCCGCCACCGTGACCCTGGACTTCACCTTGTCCATATGGGCGCGATGGAGCGCCTGGAGCTTCTGGAAGTCGGCGCTCATGGCCCGAAGAAGCAGCTCCTCTTGAGAACCGGCACCACCGGCACTCGATTCATCGACAACCCGGAGTCCGGCGGAGGCGAGCGCCTCATCGTCAAACACCTCCCCCTCGGCCGGCTCCTTGGTGCCCGCTGTCCCTGGAAGGTGGATGAACAGGTCGTCTCCCACCTTCAACTACCTGCCCGAGCCAGCGGCGGTGGAGGAGGAGTGTTGATCGTCGACCACACCCTTCTTGGCAGCAACCTTGCCGGCCTCCCCGACTGGCCCCTTGCCGGACTCCTCAGCAGCAGCCTTGCTGGTCCCTCCAGCAGGCCCCTTGCCGGCCTCCTCGGCGGCAGCCTTGGTTGCCTCCTTGGTGGCAATCCTGTGGGCCTCGGCCTCGACATCCCTGGCAACCTCCTCGATGACGATATCGATGTTTTCCTGCTCCGCCGAGGAAGATTCTAGATACCGAGGAGGAGAATAAGACATAGCCAAGATCAAGGATCAAGAAAAAGAAAGGACATGGACGGGAAACGAACAACTTACCTACACTGGGTTGGGAAGAAGTTGTGCCCTCCCCGCCAGCCTTTGTTACCGGGGCAGAATCCCCGGCACCCAAGTTCGCCTCCTCCTCCTCCATTTGCGCGGGCTCATTGGTGGATGCCCTTGCTGGGGACGCCCCTCGGGGTGGCGTGGTCGAGGGGGCAGCATGTTGGGAGTGGACCTCAGTGGCTCCTACTGCTGCTGTTCTTCTCCTACAAACCTGGCAATCTCAGCATCAACGCCTCGCACCCCGGTGTTAGTCGCTGAAGGAGTGAGTGATGGGCTTACGCTGGGCGGGGGTTGCATTGAGGGTTGCTGTCCGGGCTGCTCTCCACCACCAATTGCATACGTGAAGTACCCACCGGGGGCTCGCCATCCATTGAGACCTTGGCCCTTTTTGCTTCCCTCTAGGCCAGCGTCTCCGTGTCCCCGCGAAGACAACACCAAATCCAATGAGGACGATGCAAGCGTAAGGACAGGGAGTGAAGGGGAGTGAAAAACTTATTTGTCCTCCACCTCCTCCTCCACTAGCTTCCTCTTCCTCTTCGGGCTAAAGGACCTGAGGTCAAAGTCGTCCTCAAGGGTACTGACCGAGGTAGAAGGAGAGGGGGATGGAGTCCGGCGCCGCTTGGACGAGGAGGAGACATTCACAGTCCTTTTCGCCACGGCGTCATTCACCGTCTTCGTCGTCGCCGCAGCCTTGATCGCCCTCGTCTGGCGCACGAGTTGCTCCTGGGCTGGTTGCCGCTGCGCGGTCTTGCCAGGCCAAACCGCCTCGCCAGAGCTGGCCCGCCACAGGACACGTCTCCTCCATGTTGGCAGAGGATCATCCGATTTAGTATCTTCCTCGGACGACTCGTTGTCCGTCTCCTCAACGAGGGGAGCCCCGGCACCAGTGCCGCTAGCCTCCCCGACAGACTCCGCCGATCGGGAGAGCGCCTTCTCCTCCATATCCACGTCAGCCTCGTCCTCCACGCCGCCAGCGCTGCCGGCCTCCCTGGCAAGTGCTGCCTCTACCACTCTGGCGGCGATGTAGTCCAACTCCTCCTTGGTGGGGTCTTGGATGATCTCCAGCTCAGCGTGGACATAGCCCTCCAACAAGTTGTCGCAAAACTCCTGCATTTCGTGTGCCGGGGGGTTGGCCCAGGCCGGGTTGAGGCCGTGCCCGCTGAAGTCCGGCATCATGGCAATAATGGCGAACCGGCGAGAGTTGTTGCTCAGCGGGAGCACTCCCGATGGCAACCCAAACATATGCCCTTCGACGGGCGTGCCGGACTTTGCAGGCTTGCCGTCCCTCTCAACCCAGTCGTCATTGCACACATTGAGCTAGAAGAGCCTCAGGCAAAAGTGCATGTGCCCCATCACCGTGAAGTTGTGCTTCAGGCCAGGGCATGGCCTCATGACGTCAGCCGCGTTCCTGAAGTCCCAGGCCAGCCTCCCTTTGTTGTGCAGCGGGGCAATATGGCGACGGAGGAAATCCGCCCCAATCATTTCAAGGGTGAGCCCGGCCGTGGTGAGGCAGAGGATCCTGGTAGTGGCGACCGAGAGCTTCTTGTCGCTGATGTCGAGGTCACCCCAGTCCTTGCGATGGATCAGTGGGATCTGACGAACCCGGCAGAACTCTTGCGGGTCCTCCTCCACAATCCAGAGCCACCGGCCCCACCACTCCTCCCATCTCTCCTTTAGCGCGCCCTCCGGATAAGCGCCCTTCTCCTGGGTCCTCGGGGTCCAAGTGACGGAGCTAGAGATGGTGCCCCTGGCTGGATGCGAGGGTAAAAATAATGGTGGAAGAGCGTCGTGCTAGGGAGCGCTCCTGCGAAGCCCTCACAAAGATGGGCAAAGAAAGCCATGCACACCAAGGCATTCGGCGTGAAATAAATAAGGTGGAAGCCGAAGGTGTGCATGATATCATTGAAAAAATCAGAAAAAGGAGGGTAGAGCTCGTTGGAGAAGTAATCGACAAAAAAAGGATGCCGATTGGGGCCGGCCTCGGCGAAATCAGTAGGGATGATGCGTGTGGCAGGATGCCCCGTCTTCGCCCTCCCCCACAGGGGCTTGAAGTAATCCCTGAGGTGGACTGCATTGACCGTCGAGGGGAAATAGGCGAGCTGCGTCCGCAGCACCACCAGCTTCTTCTCCGATGACTCCTCCTCCCCGGCGTCCTTCGCCACCCCTTTGCCCTTGCTGGTTTTGGGTGCCATGGCGACTGGGGGATGCCGAGGGACCAAGAAAAATGGAAAGCATGGAGGCGGCGAGCAAAAGGAAGAGCTTGAGGAGGAAGAAGGAAGGGACGATGATTCCAAGATTGGAAAGGGCGCAAAGGGTAAATGAGCACTGCGTGTCGTAGATATACCCCGTGGTGTGACCCGGCCGGAGTTATAGCCCGGCTGGGACATGGTAAACCGGCAGGTGATAAACCAGCTAACAGTTAAGACAGGTGGCTAAGATAGACGGTAAACCGGCAGGTGATAAACAGGCTAATAGTTAAGATAGGTGGCTAAGACAGACGATAAACCGGCAGGTGATAACCTGGCAGATGTTAAGCCAGATCATAACCCGGCAGACAGTCATAACCCGGAAGACAATCATAACCCAGCAGACAGTCATAAACCGGCCGATGTTAAGCCAGATCATAACCCGGCAGACAGTCATAATCCGGAAGACAATCATAACCCAGCAGACAGTCATAAACCGGTCGATGTTAAGTCAGATCATAACCCGGCAGATGTTAAGTCAGCTGATAACCTGGCAGATGTTAAGTCAGATGATAACCCGGCAGATGATAACCCGACAAACATTAAGTCGCCTGGGGTTAAGAAGCCTGAGACGTTAAGAAGCCCAAGATGTTAAGAAGCCCATGAAGAGAAGTCAGAATAGTTTAAGTCTTAGTCCGAGATGGACACTACAGGTAACCCGCCCCTTCAACTTATATAAGGAGGGGAAGGGCACCCCAAGAGGGGGGCAAATAATCTTAAGGGTTAGACATAACTATGAGAGCCGGTTTACGGTGACTCCCTCATGATGATAATGAGACCTAGCCACACACATCATGTAGGGTTGTTATTAGATGATGTTTCCCGGGGCCCGAAGCTGTCTAAATCCTTGTCTTCTGTTGCGTCTCTTGATTCCGCCCAACCCCTCACAAGCTACCTCATAGATGCGTTGGCCTCACGACTAAGTCCTCACACTAGGACATCTGCCGTGACAATTCCACGACAGTTGGCGCCCACCGTGGGGCCTGCGCACGGTGGTGATGGGTTCTTGAAGGGATATCTTCCAGGGATCGAGAAGTTTGCAATTTTTTTGGATGAAAAATAACTGATTTGGAAGGATTTACAAAAAATACAAGTTCATAAGTCAAAAGTCAAAGAGTTTTTAAGTGATGGATTAGACAAAGTTGAGATCAAGAGGAGTTAGGGTTGCGGTTTTTTGCCTGCCACCGTCCTGCGATTTGCTTGGTCCTCGTCAAGTCGCCAAGATCAAAGAACGTATTGCAGTTATATGTTTCAAAGAGACCTTCATTTTCTATATCCTTTGATCAGGTAAAAAAGAAAGGAAAAAGTAGAAGAAAAGGAAAGAAGAGTTTGACAAAGGACTCGGACAGGACTCCACCAAGCCGCCACCGTAACCCTCTCGGCCGCGGGCCTTCTCACAAGGAACTGCATCAACCATCGAGCCGCCACCGAGATTCCTCGGTCTCCCTTCTCCTTGTTGGACGTCGCCCACGCCTCGCCGCCGGCACCTGTCTACGGTCCTGTGCCGTGTTAAACCGCCACAAACCACAACCGTATGCAGGGCCGCCGGCATTGTGCCCGCGAACCGCCAGCCAGCTCGTCGTCATGTCGAACTCCACCGACTCCTGCAGCCGTAGCCCTAGGTGTTGCGCGCCTCCGAGCTGCCAGGTTGAGTTGCCACAGTTTCGCTCGTTGTCCCCCGCCGTTGCTTCCACGATAGTGACTTGGGGCTAGGACGACAGATGCAGCAGCTCACACGTCCGGTACTTCCAAGTGATGAGTTGATATCGGGGCGGCCGCTCGGCGACTGTCATTGGGCCCGCTCTCAATCCGAGTCACCGTCGAGTCACCAAGTATCAAAGGATCATCAGCCTCGAAGTTCTATTGCAAAATCAGTATTAGCCAATGATTTCGATTTGGTTAAGGGCTGCCGGACAGATTACTTTGCGCTCGAACCGCCCTTGCCTCGGTGACCCGCTGCGGTAACTCGCCGCGGTCAAGACTCCGCCAACACTTCACGGGTACGACCCCCAGGCCTCAAATCTCAATGCCCAAAGTCTACAGTCTCTATCGAGTCACCGGTCTGGCCGGTTCTGGCATGCCACGTCAGTCGCCGTCCCCATTGAACGGGCCGAGCTCCCTCCGCCGGTTTGCCGCTCCCGACGCTCGCTGTTGCCTTCAAGCTGCTGAGACCATTTGCCATCTTGCTTCATTGCAAGGCCGCCTCTGCTTGCCTCCACAGCTGCACATCAACCCGGTCGGTCGGCGTTGCCTGAAATTGCCCCTGTCAAGCCAAATCGCTTCTTCTACTACATCCATGAAACCCACAATAGTACAAAGTGTTTTATGTCAACATACATGGACGAGGATGGAAAAACCAATTACAACCTTCCACCAGTCTTGAATCGCTGCATAAACCGCGTCTTCGTTGTGGTCTCCAATTGAGTCACCACCATGGCCCTGAGTCGCCATCATCTCTACAATCCGCTGTGGCCTTGTCTCCTCCAAGTCGCCCGCGGGCCGCCCTGCGCTAAGTCGGTTGTTCCCTAGTCAAGCCGCTTTACTGCTCAGAGCCCCGCCTCCTCCTTAAACTGCCCTCCCTTCCTCTTGCTATGCACGCTCGCGCTGAACCGGCCATGATCGCGCTTCTCCAAATCGCCAACTCCGCGGTTATACCGCCGACTGCCTCTGGTCATTGTTTGCCACCGCGGTCTCACCCACGCGTCAAACTGCCATGTCCCTACCTCACTGTGAACTGCTGCTCCAGGGCCACGACAACGGCGTCGTTTTGCTTCAAGCCGCTGTCCACGAGCCGCTGCTATCTCGTCTACACCGTCGTCGAGCTGCCGTAGGCTCGCCTCCGATTTGAGCTTCCACGGCCTCACCGCATCGCGCCTCTACCGTGCCCTCACCCTACTAGACGGTGGGTTTCCGCTGCTGTGACGCGATGTGCCTCACTACGAGCCACCTCACTTTCACGGCATCGTTTCGGCGGCCATAGCCGCCCGGCCAGTCCGTTCCGAGTCAATCTCGTGGCCTCAAAACCGAGTCAACACCAAGTCACTGCCGCACAAGTTTGAGTCGCCGGCATGGCCCCTGTGTCCGACGCTACCACACCTTGAGCTGGCGCTGCCACTTCTATTTTTACGGCCTCATCACCTATTACAGTTCTCCTCCGCCGGCCGCCTCCACTCGAGTTGCTGAGCCAACGCCTCAAGGGCTGGCCTCACCTCCACTGTCGCTTTCCGCCAAACCGTCCGGCCTCGCGCCTAAACCGCCGGCCTCTGCTTCTGTGGCTTCATCCGCCTCACCGACGGAGTGAGCGCAGAGCCGTTCCACCATGAGCTGCGGCCTCTCCAACCCGCCAGGCCTGTCTGAAACATACTTGTGAAGTTGAAACCATGCAAAAGTCACCGTAAGGGGACACATCAACGGGTTGTTGGTGTTGTTAAGGAAAGTTACGTGGTATCCCATATTTCGGGCCAAGAGATATGGCATGTGATCTCCAATAGGAGTCTGGATTGTCACTAAAATACTCGCAAGCTTGTCGTGGAAGATCAATTACTGAGAGAGAATTTTATAGCGCGTATATTGAGGCATGCATCCAGTTACTAATGGAGAAAAAATATATTACGGGATGAAGTATCATGGGCGTTACCTGACAGTCATCATGGATATTGCATGGAAAAGTCAGAGGAGACATATTTATCCACTATTAGTGTCCGGTTCGTATGATATAATATATCAGGTGCTATTGCTTCTATCTGCTTTTGATACATATTTTTTAATCAATAAACAATTACTTTGGTATGTACATTTTTATGTGCAGGACAGTATTCACAACTCCAAAGTGCTCGCCTCGGTTCGCCGCGCCTGCAAGCCGCATCCGTGCGCCGGGTTATCACCATTTCCAACAGAAACACGAGCCGCCCGATGTGCTAAACATGCACGGCTGGCTCGCCGTCCCAGGAAAATATTAGAGACGACAAGATCATCTGTCATCCTGCACTAATATTTATCCGTGCTGCCGTGCTCAACGGAAGTGCTTACACTGCCACCCTTGCGGTCTGGTCTACATCAACACACTGGGCCACACTTGTCTGCGCAAGCTGTTTATTGAGTATGTGCAAATCATTGCTTTGGTAGCCCGGTTTTCTTCACACAAATTGGAGGAAAATTATCATATATTATCATCCGCCGTCTACACTGGATGGCTCAATGGACATGTGCACAAGTAGCCGCCACTACAGTTTGGTCAACTTCAAACAGCAAGTTGGAAGGAACCATTGGCCGAGTTGCCGACACAGCTCATACGGGATCATTTATAACCCACCGTAGTCACCTCAACCTTCTGTGGATCAACATCGCGTTATCAATACCAATGATATATACCTTCTGGTATGGTCAAAATACGGAGAATCTCGAGAAAACTCCTTGAGTCCTCTTAAGACTTGGGCGATACAATGACATGACTCAACAAATCTTGTCAGTTTCAGCAGGCTCAAGAACTCCGGATCATTGGAGGGAAGATAATCCGGTCCCGGAGGCTACCGCCATATTGGTGAAAAATTAAAGGCCGTCAGAAGATTTCCGGCTCAAAGGAAGTCATTCTTACTGAAGCTCTCAATTATCCGGTTTACAATCCAATTCAAGGGAAATCTGTGTCCCATAAAGCTCTGAAGCTCTCAATGTCCGGTTTAAAATTCCGGTTCAAGAAGAATATTATCTCTTGCAAAAGTTCGAGTTCTCAGAAAAAGTTAAAGGGACCAAAGAGAGTCTATTGCAAAAGCACAACTCAAACATAGGTTCCCCTTGAGCACAGCTCAAAATATTACTTGGGGGCTCTTTCTGTTCTAAAGAAAAAGAGTAGCTATAACCCTTGTGATAGGCTATAAAAGCCAGGCTTGGCAGCCAGGTGTATTCACCTAAAACCTCGGGTTATCCTGCCTGTATTCCGGAAGCTTCTCCATCAGGTAATCCTGATTGACCTGGCGAACTCTTAACAGTCAATCTTTTTCTAGCAAAGACCTTGAACTTGTTAAGGTTAAAACACTGTTTTGTCATGAGAGGGCATGGTTTATGGATAGCAAGGAGAAGCTCAGGCTGTTAAAGCCTCCTTCCTTGAAACTTGGATAATTCGGCATGTGATGCTTGATGCACTCGAACCCCGCGTACTCCTGATAAGTCTATCTTTAAATAAGAACTGAAACTATCTGAGTTAAAATGTCGAAGTGATAGTGTGAGGGCCGGCTCACGGAAAGTGTGTACCTTTCAGTGGTTAATACTAGTTTCATTGAAGAAGATATTTTGGCTTGGTGGCCTATGAAAGCCTTCGATTTTTTCTGTTGATTTGCTTTGAATGTCTTTTTGAGATTTTTTCTGTTGTGACATGGTAATTCTTCGGTGTTTATTGACCCGACCTTACTTTGACTATAAGTCGCCACTATGAGATAATTCTCCGGTGTTTATTGACTCGGCCTGGCTATGATTATAAGTCACAAGTATGAGATAATTCTCCGATGTTTATGGACCCGACCTGGTATTTGACTATAAGTCAACAGTGTATGATGAGAAAATATTCGGTGTTTATTAACCTGGTCTGGTTTTGGTCATTAAGTCACAAGTATATATTTGGATTGCGCCATTGGAATCATGCGCTCATAAATCATTGGGTTATATTATTCAAATAGCCAACATGGCTGGATTTTTATTATGTTTATCTATAACCAATATTATGGTTGAGGTTTTCAAAGTCGCTCAGCGCAATGGATATTATTTTATCAATGGGTATGATTTATTCTACAAAGGAATAGTCCCAAGTCCCTACAGGCTTACGGCCCGGAACTTGGGGGCTACATTATTCAAGTTGAGGTTACATCAAATATGCAAGTCTCATGTCGCTGCAAGCATGCACCAGGACACTTGGGGGCTAATGCAAAGTCACTTTACTGGCCTTATTGAAGACCCGGTTCATTACATCATAATGAGCCGGCCCATGGGGGCTACCAATTGCTCCTATCAACAATTCAAGGTACACAAATTAAATCCATTATATTGAAGGGTCCATTGCATAGTTGATAAAGCACAAAGCTCTTAATCTTGTGCACGTGGGTTCAAGACCTATGATGGAGGCTACATTATAAGATGTTATTTTCATTGAAGTATATATAAAGTCCTAGCTCAGTTTTACCATAATGACCCGGCCCTTGGGGGCTACATACCACTACTCAAATCTACATGATTATATTTACAAAGTCCCTGCTCATTATTGCATAATGACCCCGGCCCTTGGGGGCTACACTGGTTGAAGTTTTTATGAGCATAAGGCAATTTCAAGTCCCAAGTTGCTGCAAGCATGACAACCCGGCACTTGGGGGCTACATATGTGGAATACTAAGTTTATGAGTTGTGACTGAGATGAACAAATCGGATGTTTTCAAGGTTGTGACATTTATATTGAAGCAAGTCTTAAGCTGTTGCTACGCTACCTTCTTAAGACTTGGGGGCTACAAATGATTGGCATATAAGAGGTATATTTTCAAGCTTGATGTTAACTACAATTATGACCCGGTGACATCAATATTTATAAACCGGCAAGTTCTACATCCTTAAGCCGGCTGAAGATCAGATGAGTATTTCAAGAACCAATATTTTTGTTAAGCATTGGGAGCTGAGTCAAATTAATTATTCTTCATAATATTTCTCTATGACAGACCAATGTCAGTAAATTGATTATGAAGCTGGCCTATTGACCCGATTTCTAGAAGAAGGAAATGACAAGGCCTTAAGGATGATCAGGATCAGTTTAACATGGATAAATCCAAATTAAACTGGGGGCTAATGTCGGGGATATACCCCGCTGTGTGACCGGGCCGGAGTTATAGCCCGCCTGGGACTTGGTAAACCAGTAGTTGATAAATCGGCTGACAGTTAAGATAGGTGGCTAAGACAGATGGTAAACCGGCAGGTGATAAACCGGCTGATAGTTAAGACATGTGGCTAAGACAAACGGTAAACCGGCAGGTGATAACCCGACAGATGTTAAGCCAGATCATGCCAGATCATAACCCGGCAGACAGTCGTAACCTGACAGACAATCATAACCCGATAGACAGTCATAAACTGGCTGATGTTAAGTCAGATCATAACCCGGCGGATGTCAAGTCAGCTAATAACCCTGTAGACGTTAAGTCATATGGTAACCCGGTAGATGATAACCAGACAGACATTAAGTCGCCTGTGGTTAAGAAGCCCGAGACGTTAAGAAGCCCAAGATGTTAAGAAGCCCATGAAGAGAAGTCAGAATAGTTTAAGTCTTAGTCCGAGATGGACTCTACATGTAACCCACCCCTTCAA
Source organism: Triticum aestivum (assembly GCF_018294505.1). Classification (NCBI taxonomy): domain Eukaryota; kingdom Viridiplantae; phylum Streptophyta; class Magnoliopsida; order Poales; family Poaceae; genus Triticum; species Triticum aestivum. Next base: position 115,713,908 of record NC_057810.1, read on the forward strand.
CTTATATAAGGAGGGGCAGGGCACACCAAGAGGGGGGGAATAATCTTAAGGGTTAGACATAACTAGGAGAGACGGTTTATGGCGACACCCTCATGATGATAATGACACCTAGCCACAAACAGCATGTAGGATTGTTTCCGGATGATGTTTCCCGGGGCCCAAAGCTGTCTAAATTCTTTTCTTCTGTTGCATCTCTCGATTCTGCCCAACCCTCTCAATCAAGATACCTCATAGATGCGTTGGCCTCACGACTAAGTCCTCACATTAGGACATCTGCCGTGACAATTCCACGACACTGCGCCTGCGGTTATTCCTTTTATGGGCAAGGCGCGGGCCGCCTCTATACCATTCATTGCGATGTGACGCATGCGTGCAAGGACCGTCCCACGCATGACCCCCCATGTCACGTACGACCCTCCATGTCGCGCATTCAACACGGGTCACGGGGAAGCACAGCGAACGAAGAAGTTACCGCGGTAAAAATCCGCCATGCCTGCGTGCGCGCTGTTCTGGCCTAGCCCAACAACGCGCCGCGCTTATGTGTGGCCCAGGCCCAGGGGCTCCTGTCGGTGTACAAAAGTAGGGGTTTTTCTTTTGTACCGTTTACTTGTGCACGGGCAGTCAGAACCGCGCTCGTGGCCACACTTAGCATGGAAGAGGAAGTAAGAAAAAGTACAGGACTACCAAAGCAATGCCAAGACCAGATACACAAAAGGCAAGAGGGTGAGCTAGACTCCCCCGGCAGGACCCTTGTCGGGGTAGCCTCTGCAGCCCTGGCAAGAGCCTTGACGGGGCCAACTTGCCCAGTGCCAGCAGAGAGCGCCACCCTTGACCCCAGGGGTTCCAACGCCATCGGCCACATTGGAACAAAGGCTCGGGAGGCACCTCCATGGTGGCATGCAGATCTTCATGAAGATCATAAGCACACAAGATCAGATAAGGACCACAAGACGACGATCCTCGTCAAGATCCTTGCCGAAGAAATCCACGAGACCTTCGGCAAGATCCTTGTCGGGGACGACCGCGATGTCACGGCAAGACCCTTGCCGAGGACCTCACCCAGGCCGCGGCCAGGCCCACATCTGCCCAGACTCCACTAAATGAGTCCTGGATTAGGGGGTATCCGGACCGCCGGACTATATACATCTTCCGGACTATTGAAGCATGAAGATACAAGATTCAAGACTCCGGACCGTGTCCGAATGGGACTCTCCTTTGCGTGCAAGACAAGCTTGGCGATCCGGATATTATATTTCCTTCTTTGTAACCGACTCCATGTAAACCCTAGCTCTCTCCGGTGTCTATATATAAATCGGAGAGGATGGTCCTTAGAAGGCCGATCACAATTACAATCATACCATCATAGGCTAGCTCTTAGGGTTTAGCCTCTACGATCTCGTGGTAGATCTACTCTTGTACTACTCATATCTTCAATATTAATAAAGCAGGAAGTAGGGTTTTACCTCCATCGAGAGGGCCCGAACCTGGGTAAACATTGTTTCCCTTTCTTCCTGTTACCATCAGCCTAAGACGCACAGATTGGGACCCCCTACCCGAGATCCGTCGGTTTTGACACCCACATCCACCGCCATTCCCATGCAGCTGCTAGCTCAGCTAGCTAGGCGAGCACGTGCATGGTGACGTGCGGCCTCTAGACCGACTCAGCAAGCACCTGTGTGGTGGCAGGCAGATCTTCGAGAAGACTCTGCCACCGCACCAGCTCAGCAACCAGCCAACATGGCTCCGCAACGCCTCATCAGCTCAGACGCGCGTCAGAGCCAGGTGAGGCGGCGACATCTGGGATGAGCTTCCTCGCCGTCCCCGATAAAGCAAGAAGGGCATGTTGGCAGCGCATTAAATCCGTTTGTCCGGCTGTGCCAGAGGATAGACTCAGCCACAATACACCTTTCCACCTCATGTGTGCCACTTGGTGACCCCTTTTTTATAAAAGGAGGCCCAAGGCGTAGGGGGCAGGGCTTCAGATCTTTTGAACAAATCACGCACCGTAACTAGTTCAATAACTCAAGAACACTCAAATACACACCAAAGCAGGACAAGGGTATTACGCATCCTCGCAGCCCAAACCTGGGTAAACGATCTTTGTGCTGGCTCCTAGACCCACTCTTTCCACAACCTCACGCCCGCCGACCATAGTAGGGATTCCAGTGGTCCCATAGGTGTCATTTTCCAACGAAAATTGTAGGGTACGAAACCACTTCAAATGTATTCTTTCCAATCAATCCGTTGGGCTACTCCTATAAGTGTCACAAAAAGCCCTAGAGTTTGTAGTAAAATAACACCTTAAGACACAAATCAACCAAAACCCTAATGTCACCAAGATACTCCAATGTCACCTCAAGTATCCGCGGGTTTGATTATACGATATGCATCACACAGTCTCAGATTCATCTATTCAACCAACACAAAGAACTTCATAGGGTGCCCCAAAGTTTCTACTAGAGAGTCAAGACGAAAATGTGTGCCAACCCCTATGCATAAGTTCACAAGGTCACATAACCCGCAAGTTGATCACCAAAACATACATCAAGTAGATCACGTGAATATCCCATCGTCACCACAGATAAGCACATGCAAGACATACATCAAGTGTTCTCAAATCCTTAAAGACTCAATCTGATAAGATAACTTTAAAGGGAAAATTCAACCAATTACAAGAGGTAGAGGGGGAGAAACATCATAAGATCCAACTATAATAGAAAAGCTCGCGGTACATCAAGATTGTGCCAAATCAAGAACACGGGAGAGAGAGAGAGAGAGAGATCAAAAACATAGCTATGGTACATACCCTCAGCCACGAGGTAAACTACTCTCTCCTCGTCATGAGAGCGCCGGATGATGAAGATGGCCACCGGTGATGGATACCCCCTCTGGCAGGGTGCCGGAACGGGCTCCCGAGAGGTTTTTGGTGGCTACATAGGCTTGCAGCGGCGGAACTCCCGATCTATGTTTCTTTTCGGGGGTTTCTGTATTTATAGGAATTTTTTGCATCGGTCCAAACGTCAGGGGGGGTCCCCGAGTCATCCATGAGATAAGGGGCGCGCCCAGGGGGATAGGGCGTGCCCACCACCCTCATGGATGGCTCGGGACTCTTCTGGCCCAACTCTTTTGTTCCGAGGGCTTCTTTTGGTCCATAAAAATCATCAAAAAATTGGCACATCAATTGGACTCCATTTGGTATTCCTTTTCTCTAAAACTCAAAAACAAGGAAAAAACAGAAACTGGCACTGGGCTCTAAGTTAATAGGTTAGTCCCAAAAATCATATAAAATAGCATACAAATGCACATAAAACATCCAAAATAGATAATATAATAGCATGGAACAATCAAAACTTATAGATACATTGGAGATGTATCAAGCATCCCCAAGCTTAATTCCTACTCGTCCTCAAGTAGGTAAATCATAAAAACAGAATTTTTGATGTGGAATGCTACCTAACATATTTATCAATGTAATTTTCTTTATTGTGGCATGAATGTTCAGATCAGAAAGATTCAAGAGAAAAGTTTAATATTGACATAAAAATAATAATACTTCAAGCACACTAACAAAGCAATTATGTCTTCTCAAAATAACATGGCCAAAGAGATCTCATCCCTACAAAATCATATAGTTTGGCTATGCTCCATCTTCGTCACATAAAATATTCAAATCATGTACCACCTCAATTTCAGCCAACCAATTGTTTCATACTTTAGTATTCTCAAACTTTTTCAACTTTCATGCAATACATGAGCGTGAGCCATGGACATATTACTATAGGTGGAATAGAAAGGTGGTTGTGGAGAAAACAAAGAGGAGAAGATAGTCTCACATCAACTAGGCATATTAACGGGCTATGGAGATGCCCATTAATAGATATCAATCTAAGTGAGTAGGGATTGTCATGCAACGGATGCACTAGAGCTATAAATGTATGAAAGCTCAAAAATAAACTAAGTGGGTGTGCATCCAACTTGCTTTCTCATGAAAGACATAGGGTATTTGAGGAAGCCCATCGTTGGAATATACAAGCCAAGTTCTATAATGAACAATTCCCACTAGTATATGAAAGTGACAACATAGGAGACTCTCTATCATGAAGATCATGGTGCTACTTTGAAGCACAAGTGTGGTAAAAGGGTAGTAGAATTGCCCTTCTCTCTTTTTCTCTCATTTTTTTTGTTTTTTTATTTTTTGGATTGGCTTCTTTGGCGTCTCTTTTTTTATTGGCTTCTTTGGCCTCTTTTTTTTATTTCCTCACATGGGACAATGCTCTAATAATGATGATCATCACACTTATATTTACTTACAACTCAAGAATTACAACTCGATACTTAGAACAAAATATGACTCCATATGAATGCCTCAGGCGGTGTACAGGGATGTGAAATGAATCAAGAGTGTCATGTATGAAAGAATTATGAATGGTGGCTTTGCCACAAATACGATGTCAACTACATGATCATGCAAAGCAATATCACAATAATGGAGCTTGTCATAATAAACAGAATGGTGGAAAGTTGCATGGCAATACATCTCGGAATGTCTATGGAAATGCCATAATAGGTAGGTATGGTGGCTGTTTTCAGGAAGGTAAATGGTGGGTGTATGGTACCGGCGAAAGTTGCGCGGCACAAGAGAGGCTAGCAATGGTGGAAGGGTGAGAGTGCGTATATTACATGGACTCAACATTAGTCATAAAGAACTCACATACATATTACAAAAATATACAAGTCATCAAAACCAAGCACTACGTGCATGCTCCTAGGGGAAGGGAGTTAACCATCATGTGATCCCGACCTCCACAAATAAGGAGGACAATCAATAAATAAATCATGCTCCGACTTCATCACATAATGGTTCACCATACGTGCATGCTACGGGAATCACAAACTTTAACACAAGTATCACTCAAATTCACAACTACTCCACTAGAATGACTCTAATATCACCATCTTCATATCTCAAAACAATCATAAAAATCAAACTTCTCATAGTATTCAATGCACTTTATACGAAAGTTTTTATTGTATCCTGCTTGGATGCCTATCATATTAGGACTAGTTTCATAACCTAGGCAAATTATCATGCTGTTTAAGACTCTCAAAATAATTTAAGTGAAGCATGAGAGTTCATCAATTTCTTCAAAATAAAACTACCATCATGCTCTAAAAAGATATAAGTGAAGCACTAGAGCAAATGACAAACTACTCCAAAAGATATAAGTGAAGATCAATGAATAGTCGAATAATTATGTAACTATGTGAAGACTCTCTAAAATTTACGAATTTAAGATCTTGAGATATTATTCAAACAGAAAGCAAAACAAAATAAAACAAAATGACTCTCCAAGCAAAACACATATCATGTGGTCAATAAAAATATAGCTCCAAGTAAAGTTACCGATGAATGAAGACGAAAGAGGGGCTCCCTTCCGGGGCATCCCCAAGCTTAGGCTCTTGTTTTTCCTTGAATATTACCTTGGGGTGCCTTGATCATCCCCAATCTTAGGCTCTTGCCTGTCCTTATTCCATAATTCATCGAGTCTTTACCCAAAACTTCAAAACTTCACAACACAAAACTCAACAGAAAACTCGTAAGCTCCGCTAGTATAAGAAAATAAATCACCACTTAGGTACTGTTGTGAACTCATTATCAATTCATATTGGTGTAATATCTACTGTATTCCAACTTATATATGGTTCATACCCTCCGATACTACTCATAGGTTCATCAAAATAAGAAAACAACACATAGAAAACAGAATCTGTCAAAAACGGAACAGTCCGTAGTAATCTGTAACTCTCGAATACTTCTGTGCATCCAAATATTCTGAAATAAATTGGTGGACCTGAATAATTTTTCTATTAATCTTCTTCAAAAAGGATCAACTCAAAAGCACTCTTCTGTAAAAAATGGCAGCTAATCTCGTGAGCGCAAAGTTTCTGTTTTTACAGCAAGATCACATTAACTTTCACCCAAGTCTTCCCAAAGGTTCTACTTGGCACTTTATTGAAAAAAATCTATAAAACGTGATTACTGCAGTAGATTAATCATGTTGACATACAAAAACAGTAGGGTTAAATATTGGTTTGTCTCCCAATAAGCGCTTTTCTTTATTGCCTTTCTAGCTAGGCATGATGATTTCAATGATGCTCACTTAAAAAATAAGAATTGAAACATAATGGCAGCATCATGAAGCATATGACTAACACATTTAAGTCTAAACCCACTTCCTATGCATAGGGATTTTGTGAGCAAAGAACTTCTGGGAACAATAATTAACTAGCATAGGAAGGCAAAACAAGCATAACTTTAAGATTTTAAGCAAATAGAGAGGAAACTTGATATTATTGCAATTCCTACACGCATATATTCCTCCCCCATAATAATTTTGAGTATCATAATGAATAAATTCAACAATATAACCATCACATAAAGCATTCTTTTCATGAGACACAAGCATAGAAATTTTACTACACTCCACATAAGCAAAAATCTTCTCATGAATAGTAGCGGGAGCGAACTCAACGAAATAACTATCATGTGATACTTTATTCACATAATCAATTTGAGCATTAAAATCATGATGAAAAGTTTCATGGATATCATTACACTTTATAGCATAAATTTCATCACAATAATGATCGTAGATAGGAGGCATGATATCATCATAATATATTTTCTCATCAAAACTTGGGGGACCAAAAATATCATCTTCATCAAACAAAGCATTGACAAGCTTGTAGCTTTGCATATCACTAGCATCATAGATATTCAAAGAATTCATACTAACAACATAGCAATCATGCTCATCATACAAAGATTTAGTGCCAAACATTTTAATGCATTCTTCTTCTAGTACTTGGCATAATTTTCTTTTCTATCATTTTCACAAAAGATATTAAAAATATGAAGCATATGAGGCAACCTCAATTCCATTTTTTAGTTTTCTTTTATAAACTAAACTAGTGATAAAACAAGAAACTGAAATATTCAATTGCAAGATCTAAAGATATACCTTCGGGCACTAACCTCCCCGGCAACAGCGCCAGAAAAGAGCTTGATGTCTATTACGCAACCTTCTTCTTGTAGACATTGTTGGGCCTCCAAGTGCAGAGGTTTGTAAGGCAGTAGAAAATTTCCCTCAAGTGGATGACATAAGGTTTATCAATCCGTGGGAGGCGTAGGATGGATATGGCCTCTGTCACTCAACCCTGCAAGCAAATAACAAAGAGTCTCTTGTGTCCCCAACACACCCAATACAATGGTAAATTGTAGAGGTGCACTAGTTCAGCGAAGAGATGGTGATACAAGTGCAATATGGATGGTAGATATTAGTTTTTATAATCTGAAATTATAAAAATAGCAAGGTAGCAATTAACAAAAGTGAGCACAAACAGTATTGCAATCCTTCGAAACAAGGCCCAGGGTTCATACTTTCACTAGTGCAAGTTCTCTCAACAACAATAACATAATTGGATCATATAATTGTCCCTCAACGTGCAACAAAGAGTCCAAAGTCACTAATAGAGGAGGACAAACAAAGAGATTATTGTAGGGTACGAAAACACCTCAAAGTTATTCTTTCCGATCAATCCGTTGGGCTATTCCTATAAGTGTCACAAACAGCCCTAGACACTACAAAAAATACACATCCGTGACATTTTGGGCCAAACAAATTTTGTTTCTGTCATACTTATGACACTTCTATGACGATAATTGTGACAAAACCTGGTATCATCATAGATGTGGTGGGCTGCTACTGCTATGACAAAAAATCATGACAAAAAATGGGCTTTTCGTCCTGGGCGGGCCGGACACGCAGCTGCATGACATTCGTTGGGCCGTCCATGACAGAAAAAACCATGGTAGAAGCGAGGGCAAGGAAAATTTCAGCGAGTTCCCGGTTACGATTGGTGGTCGTGGGCCGAGCGATGCTCGTTTCTCTCATACACATACACGCGCGTGTGTGAGGCGTTGGCTCTAACTGAACCGGAGCGAGGCATTGTGCTCTAACTGAACCCGAGCGATTGCACTGCATGCTACACGTTACTGAACCAAAGCGATCGAGCGATTCCTTCGCTACTGCTGCTAACTTAAGCCGATCGATGCTGCCTCTGGATGAACAGTGAGCGTTGCGGGGGGTTTGGATGAACAGTTAGCGGTGGGGGTGGATCAATAGGACCACGTGGTGTTGCCTCTGGATGAACAGGACCCCGATCGATCGAGCCGGTTGAGGCTGGATGAACATGACCCCGTGGAGGGCTGGATGAACATGATGACCCCGTGGAGGGCAGGATGAACAGTAGATGGTGGAGGGGTGGATGAACAAGAGCCAGTGCAGTAGCGCACAGTGGAGGCTCGATGAACAAGAGCAAGTGGATGAACAGTCTTAGGTGGAGGCTGGAGGAGGTCGATGGTGGATGAACAGTAGCCCGTGGAGGCTGGAGGAGGTCGACAGTGGAGATGAACAGTATCCCGTGGAGTCCCGTTTTGCGGTACGACACACCCCTCCCGATGAACAGGACCCCCGTTTCGACCGTAGCGCTCCAACACAAGTCTGTTTCCTCTGTTTTGCGGTACGCCACACCCCTCCCGATCAACAGGACCCCGTTTCGACTATAGGAGGTCCAACACAAGTCTGTTGCGGTACGCCAAACCCCTCCCGATGAACAGGATCCCGTTTCGAACGTGGCCGGTTGAACACAAGGATGTTTCCTCCGTTCTGCGGTATGCCTAGCCTCCTTTCCATCGCCTGTTCCATCCAAGTCGGTTGGATCCCACGTGTTCCGTTGCCTCGCGATGAACACGACGCATTCCATTGCCTCTCAATGAACACGACGCATTTCATTGCCTCAACATGAACACGACGATGATGATGTTTCTCCGTTCCGACCCAGCCATGTACACGAGCCCTGGCCGTACGTATGCACGAGTAGGCGTTCGAGACCCTGCCCGTATCTACGTACGTGGCCGTATTTTGTTTCTTGCACACTGGCCGATGTACATACGTGTACATGCTACGTGCGTGCCTCTACTATGACACGTGCGCGCCTCTGCATCCACCAGTATGTACGTACACGTTCGCGACCAAAATGACAATGCTATGTACGCTACGAACAGGTGGGTCCCGACTATCAGGCACTTCCATGCGTGCGAAGATGTAGTTGGTAGGTCCCAGCAGTCAGGGGGGCGAATCATTTTTTTTGCCCGGATGCACTTCCTTGCGTGCGAAGATGTAGCTGGTGGGTCCCAGCAGTCAGGGGGGAAACTTTTTTTTCACGAAATACAGTGGCCCGTCCGGTGGGTCGCCGCTGTCAGGTGGAGGAAAAATTATTTTGCCTGTAATAAGGAGGCACTTCCTTGCGGCTGTCCTGGACCCAGCTGGAAGCCTCTCCATGTATAGTACTCTTTTGATGGAAGTTGGTCGTTGACCACATTGACTACGCCGCGCCGAGAGCACCACGGCGGTGGACGACGGTGAGACCTAGGAAGGGGATGACACGGAGCCGGGGAAGACCCGTTAGTGGATGCCCACACGGAGAGGAGTATGAGGGTTCACTGGTTCAGCTGCGGTGTGAGGCTACCGTCGCCGTAGAACAACATGGGGTGTGGGTGACTAGAGGGATGGCCTGGCCAGCGATGGGAGTAGTAGGAGGCGGTGAGGCCTCCGTGGCATCACAGCCGGCCACAGGAGGCAGGAGCATGCGGCATGACCGGCGCTGCTTTGGGCGGCTGGGGCAAGAAGACCAGAGGTTCAAAAAGCACTACGGCCATTGGAAGGACATCGTACGGTCACTGGAGCAAGAATCGTTCATATTGACTAAAGTTGACAAAGGCCTTCATCCCAGTCAACTTAGTAGGCCCACAAGTCAGCCTCCCACCAAGGTGGGTCCCAGCTAGCAGGGGAGTATTCATTTTTTTCGTAATAAGGAGGTACTTCCGATGGGTCCGAGCTGACAGCGGGGGGAACATTTTTTTTGTGAAATATGGTGGCCTGTCTGGTGGGTCCCAGTAGTCAGGGGGGAACTTTTTTTCGTGAAATACCGGTGGCCCGTCCGGTGGGTCCCTGCTGTCAGGTGAAGGAATAATTATTTTCCGCATAATAAGGAGGCACTTCCTTGCGGCTGCCATGAACCCAGCTGTCACCCTCTCCACGTACAGTACTCTTATGATGGAAGTCGGTCGTTGACCACATTGACCACGCCGCGCCGAGAGCACCACGGCGGTGGACGACGACGAGGCCTAGTAAGGGCACGATGCAGAGCCGGGGAATACGCGGCAGTGGATGCCCATGCGGAAAGATGTCGGCTGCGCTGCCGTCGCTGCAGAATAATAGGGGGTGTCGGTGAGTGGAGTGGAGGCATGGCCTGGCCAGCAGTGGGAGTAGTATTGGGGTGGTGAGGCCTCCGCGGCAGCACAGCCGGCCACGAGAGGTAGGAGCAGGTGGCACGACTGGCGCTGCTTTGTGCGGCTGGAGCAAGAAGACCAGAGGTTGAAGAAGCACTACGGCTGTTGGATGGACATCGTACGGTCACTCGAGTTAGAATCATGCATATTGACTAAGTTGACAAAGCCGTCCATCCCCGTCAACTTAGTAGGCCCACTATACTGGGTCCCAGCTAGCAGGGGAAGTATTCATTTTTTTGTGCTTAATAAGGAGGCACTTCCTTGCGTGCGAAGATATAGCTGGTGGGTCCGAGCTGTCAGCAGTGGTAACATTTTTTCGCGAAATACAGAGGCCCTTTCGGTGAGTCCCAGATGTCATGTGTAGGAATCATTATTTTGCACGTAATAAGGAGGCATTTCCTGGCGTGCGGCCATGGACCCAGCTGTCAGCCTCTCCACGTACAGTCCACTTCAGATGCGAGGCCTAGGAAGGGAACGACACGGAGCGAGGGAAGACTCGATAGTTATTTCCCACGTGGAGGGGAGTATGACTGTAAGAGGGTTTACTGGTTCGTCTGCCGTCGCCGGAGAATAACAGCAGCTGTGGTGAGTAGAGGGATGTGTAGGCCAGCGATGGGAGTACGGTGGGGCGGTGAGGCCTGCGCAGCAGCATAGCCGGCCGCGGGGAGGAGGGTGCTGGCAGTCCTGCCGGCGCTTGTTTGAGCGGCTGGAGCGGGAAGAGCAGAGATTGAAGAAGCACAACGGCCATTGGATGGATATCCAATAGTCACTGCTTGTGCGTCAACCTTTTTTTAGGAAAGCGTCAAATCTATGGAAAACAACGTACACGCCATCTGCCATTATTTCTAATAATTTACAGCCCATTTGCTAATTCTTATGGTCTTTTTTGGACCCCATATTCTTTTTGTTGGCATTACATCCCATATTGTGGCCATGGTTAAAAATTATACGAAATTTTGCATATGTCGGTGCGGCATGAACTATTTTTAATCCTGAAATTTTGAGTCACATTCAGATTGATTTTAAAAATAAATGTATATCAATATAAAAATCCAATAAATTGTCCACGCATACAAATCAATGCAATTAAAAATCTCGAAATGAAAAAAAGATATTTGAAACTAATTGTCGGTTTGATGTGTTTTAAAAATGTACAACCCATTTCTCATTACTGATAGGCCATTTTCTCGGCCAGCCGAATGAAGCTCTCCTCGTCTTGAAAGATTTGCAGCCCAACAGGCCTGACAAAGAGACTTACTTGACAAATCACAAAAAAACTGGGCTAGCCATTTCCAGATAGAAAAAAACTACTGGGCTGGTCTGTGGTAAACATAAAAGAAAAGGCTGTCTAGACAGGCCAGAGTGTCCCGCACAGCCCAGTTGACAACCTGCTTCCGTCTCAAAAACAAATTAGATAAATGCCACTCCAATTATGGTGATTCATAAAAATGCCACTGCAATTTCCAAACTTTGAAAAATGCCACTGCAATTTTTGCAAACTTTGAAAAACGCCACTACAATTTGCAAACTTTGGAGCTTTGGCACGCGTTGGCCCTTTCCATGCCGGTGTGGTCCACCGAAGCTTCGGCTTCTAAGAGGGAAAACCACTTGACGAGCTGGTAGTAAAAATCGGCATCGCGAACGCGTGCGTGCCCGACAGCCTCCAGGGCTATTTGTCTGGCGCTGGCCTCCATGTAGTCGGCCCAGTTGCAGGCGCTCTGCTCGCCACTCAGAGCGTCGGTGCGCTGCTGCTCCATGTCCCGCTGGCGGCGGAAATCAGCGCTACGCTGCTCCTCCGCCACGCGGTCGTGCTCTAACAACTCCTGCTCCTCCGCCAGGCGGTCGCGCTCCAACAAGTCCTCGATCTCTACATTGCCTTGTAAAGACAGATAGAATGCCTCCTCCCTCCGGCCTTCTGGTGAAAAACCGAACACTAGTTCCAGCGGTGACCGCCTCCGGCCTTGCCTACCACGGACGGGCGGGGGCATGGCGGACGTGGCGAGCGACGTCGGGCCGGTGGGGGCTTATGAGGATATGTAGAGTTGGGTCACGGTGCCACTGGAGAAGGCCGGGAAATAGTAGTTATAGGCGGAAGGTAGCGCGACGATCATTGGAATTCAATGCATAAGCAGGCATGGCTTAGCGCGCCAGCTTGCCGTGGAAAACTAGAGAAACTGAAATTATGATTGTTCCGTTCCGTCCCGTCTGGGCCGCACACCGGCATGACGGTCAAACGAGTGCACTCGAATCATCTCCCTCCTTGTCAATAATGATTCCACAGATTTAAAAAGCTCGTAATAATTAAAGCACATCTTTTTTGCATCAGTTAGCTGCCTTAATTATGGCCAGCTGCATGCAGGGACTCAGAATCGCTCGCAGCCAGTACGCGGAATCGCTCACAGCTGAGGGCACGCATGCAGCCACTTAAATCGCTGGAATTAATTAGGCTTAAACTTCTGCATGCCATTAATTATTGCCATGCCTTGGTCTTGCTGCTTTGCTCACGGGACTAATAAACCCGGACGGATGGAGTACCATGGTTGGTGAGAGGTTTGAATTAAGCCATGCAAACCGGAAAGGAGGTACTAGTACGTGCGTGGTCCGCTATTTATTCGTGTAGGATCGAGTAGGTCGTTTCTTGAATTGAGCCAGGCAAACCGGAAAGGAGGTAGTACGTGCATGATCCGCTATTTATCCGTGTAGGATCGAGTAGGTAGGATAGTGTAGCTTGTCAGTTTCTTCAGAGGTAGGCATTTTTATTCAAAAGCTGCCACTTCGGATCTTGCATCACAAATAAATCTGCCAAGAGCGCATTAGTAGGCTAGCTAGTGATCAATCAGTAACTTGTAAACACTGAGCGAACAGAAATAAGTAACTATTAATGCATCTCAAGGATTCACAGATCATATACAAATATGTAGCTCCAAAAGCAAAGATCAGCCACTTCGGATCTTGCGTCGCAACTAAAACCAACTAGTACGATTCCTATACATAAGATCAACATGTTAATGTATCTCAATGATTCCCAGATCATATACAAATATGTAGCTCCAAAAGCAAAGGTCTAGAAAAAACATCTGTTCTTCCTACTAACATGGATGCTTCTCTTGGCTAACATTCAGTACAGACTGAAAGATAAATTTGTTTGTGAAGTCTACAATTACTCTTGCAAACGTAAGTGGTTTCACCATCAGCTGGAACCATGAGAATGAACCACACATGATGGAGGAACATCCACTGCAATATGATTTGGTCTTCTCTTGATCACACGGCGAGACTATTTTCGGAATACAAACTTTAACTTAGGCAAAATGATGCCCATTGTATAATCAGACCAAAGCAATGAAGCACCTAGTGTTGTCCAATAAATAGTACAGTAATACTTTTCTGCAGTCCATGAAGTGACTATCAAATCTTTTGGTGTCTATTTTCAAATGGCACTGCATGCAGTGACTATACTATTCACTTGTGCAGTTCAACCAAAATTGCGGTTACTTTGTTTGTTTGCCAAATAGTAACGGGCAGACATCTCTGTCTGCACAAATATCAAGCAGCTAGTAAACATATACCACACTTTGTATTTTTGGTTTAAACATGTTTCTTCCGCTTAGCATCTGTCATGTTCTGCATTGGATAATTTGATACTGTTATGTTTTGCCCTAGACAATTTCATACTGAATTGATTTGCTGGTTCAGAGCAGAAATATTGGGCCTATTCTTCATCAAACCAAGAATATCCTTGTTCATAGTGATGGAAGAGGAGAAACTGATACAACTCAAATTGAGCATCCAATCATTGAATCCTGTCCTGCACCACCAATGTAGCTCCACCCTGCCAATAAATTCACATGCAAACCACTAGTTTTACTATCTAATTACAGTACAAAAAGAGTATCAAGATAGTAGCAAACCATGTACCTTCGTAATGAACAGCTCATAGTGCCACCAGTTGGATATAAAGGTTTGGAATAAAACATGCTTCTAATGTTGAACTAGTTGAACTTTTTGTGCAGTTCCACTAAAATCGAGCATCTCTGTTTGCATAGATATTGAAAGTGTGATTACTATAAAAACGACTGTCGGCATTCTGGGAACGGGGGTCCCCATACTTGCCTGCCTGCGGCCTGCGGCGTGGCTAAAGGAGTGGCCCAGTACGGCCCATCTTCATCAACTCAGGCTCAAGACCTTCGCGAGGGGCCTAGCCTCGCGGGGCGGACGACGCAAGGCTTCCTCAGGAGCGGCCTCATCAGGCAGGCTCGTGAGGCGGCACCCTGTCCAGTGTCCTTGTTCCCTCTTCGGTGCAAAGGGGGCAAGCACAGACGCGGAGTACCGAGGCATCAGGCAAAGGATACCATTTCGGTGTAACATGACCAAGACCAGCAGAGCGATAGGACGGAGGTCACCGTGGAGCCCAAGACAGTGTCATCGCCAGTGCCTTTGGCACCCGAAGACCAACTTTAGTCAGGATAAGTTGTACTGGATGTTCCCCTTCAAAATGGCCATTGTTGGCTCCCTTCCCGCTCAATATTTGGGAAGAGGACCAGGTAGGGCTTCAAGAAAAGCTCGAGGCTCGTGAGCCGCTCGAGATCGACTCATTTTTTGGCTCGACTCGAGATCGACTCAAAAAGAATGAGCTGAGTTTGAACACTTTATTTAGATTGACTGAGAAACGTGTCGATCTTGAGCCAATACTGTCTCACTCGATTTCAGCTCGATAGATTGAAATAATACCATTATGTTAAATGATTACACCATATATTAAATGGAAATAAGATAGTTTGTTTCTACCATATATGATGTGCATGATTTTTCTCCATTTTATTTAATAGCAAACATGGAAGCTTAATTAAGTGTAGAGAAGATTTAGGTTTAATTATGGTACGTGGTCGACTACGTCTTAAATTTCCCGTTGTTTTGGCCAGAAATTTCACAACATATGCACCTTTGTTTTCTTGTTTTTCATCCACGAAGACTACCATCTATTGCTAGTTCTCCCAAGAGACCAAGATGAGATCTTGCCCTACAAAGTTGTGTCGTGTTGTGTCCTTATCTTGTTTGAATAATCACCTTAGATTTATAATTTTTACCGTCTCATTTAGCTCAAAACTAGCTCGAGATCGACTAGAGATTGTTACAAGCTGAGCCCGAGTCATGTTCTAGAGCTCGATCTTGAGCTTCACTCAGTTTGAGCTCCCTCGAATTTTAATATGAGTTGAGCTGAGAAAACTTCAACTCGCTTGAACTCGACTCATTTGCAGCCCTAGGACCAGGGCCTCTATATACAGGATTAGCCATTCTCAAGGTAGGGGATCGACCAATCTAACTTGAGCCAGAACCACCCACACCAGCACAAGAACTCCTCCCCTCGCGAGGTTGTTCTTCCTCTATACTGTTCATCATCAGCCCCTGAGGCAATCCACCACACCACAAACTAGAGTAGGGTATTACACCAGAACGGTGGCCCGAACTAGTATAAACATTGTGTCCCTTGTGTTGTTCATCGTGTAGCTTAGATCCGTAGCAAGGCTTTGGGATGTGGATCGGTAGGGGGAAGATCTCCGCGCGCACCCTAGAGTTTGAACCCTAAAGGTTTTGCCGGAACCCGATATCCGACAACGACACTAGTTGAAGCATATACTCACAAATATAAGCATTCCAATTTCTTAATGGAAAAGGTAGAAAGACTATTTCTAACCACCTGTTTGAAGGAATAAATAAGGCAACAGCGGGTGATGTCAGAAATGCATATATAGTTCTTTTTGAAAGAATGATCGACTCCTGACCTTTCCTCTTCTTTTAAGCATATTTTGCTGGTTCAGAGCAGAAATATAGCGCCTATTCTTCATCAGACCAAGGATATCCATGTTCGTAGTCATGGAAGAGGTGAAATCGATACAACTCAAATTGAGCATCCAATCATTGAATCCTGTCCTGCACCTCCAATGTAGGTCCACCCTGCCAATAAATTCACATGCAAACCACTAGTATTACTATCTAATGATAGTACAAAAATAGTAGCAAGATAGTAGCAAACCATGTACCTTCGTAATGAACAGCTCATAGTGCCACCAATTGGATATAAAGGTTTGGGAAAACATGCTCCTAATCTTGAACCAGTTGGACTTTTTGTGCAGTCCCACTAAAATCGTGCATCTCTGTTTGCATAGATATTGAAAGTGTGATTACTGTAGAAATGATTATCAATGTTCTGGGAACGGGGGTCCCCAGGCTTGCCTACATGCGGCCTGCACCATACACCATAAAGAATGGTGTGTATCCGGTGGTACGATTCGGCATGGTCCGTAGAACCTAGAGCACGGAGTCGAGCTCCTCAACCCAATGAGTATCCGAATCTATCAAGGATCGCACTAGTCTGGGTTTAATGCCGTTCATGATGAGACCGTTTGCCCGTTCGACCTGGCCATTTGTTTGAGGATGGTAGACGGAAGCATAGTCGAGCTTAATGCCCATTTTGCCGCACCAAGCTTTCACCTCATCGGCCATGAAATTTGAGCCACTATTGGTGATGATGTTGTGGGGGAGACCGTATTGGTGTACGACCCCGGATATAAAGTCTATTACTGGTCCGAATTCGGCCGTTTTCACTGGTTTGGCTTCTATCCATTTGGTGAACTTGTCTACCATGACCAATAAGTATTTTTTCTTGTGGCTTCCCCCTTTAAGGGTTCCAACCATATCCAGCCTCCAGACCGGGAAAGGCCAAGTTATGGGGATTGTTGGGAGAGCGGTAGGGGGCAGATGTCTCTGATTGGCAAAGAGCTGGCAACCGACGCAATGTTGGACAAGGTCCTGTGCGTCTGCTCGGGCCGTCGGCCAATAGAAACATGTACGGAAGGCCTTCCTGACTAGTGCTCGAGCCGCGGCGTGGTGCCCTCCCAATCCGGCATGAATTTCAGCCAAGAGCTGCCGCCCTTCCTCTTCGGAGATGCACCGTTGGAGCACTCTGATCGCACTTTTCTTATAGAGTTCCCCTTCAAGGATTTTGTAAGCTTCATTTTGATCTTCGGGGAGCTCCTGCCTATTTAGGTAGGACAAGAAAGGCTCAGTCCACGAGGCAATGACAGCCATTATTTTGTGGGCTGACGATGTTATTTCGGTGGTAGAGCCTCCGATTATGTCTGATAGGTCGGAATCTGGGGATGTATTCGGATTCGTGCTGGTATTTCCGGACTCCCCTTACCATACCATGGATGGATTGAAGAGCCTTTCCAGGAATATGTTAGGTGGAACAGGGTCGCGTTTAGCACCGATGCGGGCAAGGACATCTGCCGCTTGATTGGTTTCTCGAGCCACATGGTGAAATTCAAGCCCCTCGAACCGAGGTGACATTTTAAGGACGACATTACGGTAGGCCGCCATTTTTGGGTCCTTGGCATCAAAGTCTCCGTTTATTTGAGATATTGCGAGGTTTGAATCCCCGCGCACCTCTAGGCGTTGAATGGCCATAGAGACTGCCATCCGAAGACTATGCAACAGAGCCTCATATTCGGCTGCATTGTTGGAGTCTGTGTATAATATTTGGAGGACGTATTGGACTGTATCTCCGGTGGGAGACGTCAGGACTACACCCGCTCCCAATCCGGCCAGCATTTTAGAGCCGTCTAAGTGCATGATCCAGTTAGAGTACGGGCCGTACTCTTTAGGGAGTTCGGCTTCCGTCCATTCGGCGACGAAGTCAGCTAGTACTTGCGACTTGATAGCCCACCGAGGCTTGTATGGTATGTCGAACGGAAGGAGCTCGATGGCCCATTTAGTAATCTGGCCGTTGGCCTCGCTGTTATTTGTTATATCGTTTAGTGGTACTTCAGAGGCCACCGTAATCGAACACTCTTGAAAGTAGTGTCGTAGCTTTTGTGATGACATGAAGAGCATGTATGCTATTTTTTGATAGTGTGGGTATTGGGATTTGCATGGGGTGAGGACCGTGGATACCTAATAAACTGGCTTCTGTAGAGGGAATTGGTATCCGTCAACATCTCGTTCGACAATGAGTACTGCGCTTACAACTTGATGCGTTGCAGCTATGTACAGCAGCATAGGTTCGCCTATATTTGGCGCTGTTAGGACTGGGTTACTGGCCAATAAGGTCTTTATTTCATCGAGTCCGGCCGCGGCTGCATCTGTCCACACAAAGTGTTCGGTGCACCGAAGAAGGCGGTAAAGAGGCAATGCCTTTTCTCCTAACCTGGAGATAAAGCGGCTCAAAGCAGCCACGCATCCAGCTAGTTTCTGGATGTGTTTGAGGTCTGTTGGTATAGCCAACTGCGACAAAGCTCGGATTTTTGCCGGATTAGCTTCAATTCCTCTATTGGAAACGATGAAGCCCATCAATTTTCCAGAGGGGACGCCAAAAACGCATTTCTCCGGATTCAGCTTGATGTCGTAAGTTCGTAGGTTGTCGAATGTAAGCCTCAAGTCGTCTATTAGGGTTTCGATGTGTCTTGTTTTTATGACTACGTCATCCACGTGTGCCTCCACTGTTTTGCCGATTTGCTTTTCCAGGCATGTTTGAATCATGCGTTGGTAGGTTGCACCGACGTTCTTAAGCCCGAAAGGCATAGTGTTGAAGCAGAAAGGGCCATATGTCGTTATGAAAGCTGTTGCAGCTCGGTCGGACTCTGCCATCTTTATTTGATGGTATCCAGAGTATGCGTCGAGGAAACACAGCGAGTCATGTCCTGCTGTGGCATCGATGATTTGATCGATGCGAGGGAGGGGAAAGGGGTCCTTGGGGCATGCCTTGTTAAGGTCTTTGAAGTCGACGCACAAGCGCTAGGATTTGTCCTTCTTTGGTTCCATTACCAAGTTTGCCAGCCAATCCGGATGTTTGATATCTCTGATGAATCCCGCCTCAAGTAGCTTGGCTAGCTCCTCCCCCATGGCTTGTCGTTTGGGCACTGAAAATCGCCTTAGCGCCTGTTTGACAGGTTTGTATCCCTTTAGTATGTTTAGGCTATGTTCGGCCAATTCGCGCGGGATGACCGGCATGTCCGATGGGTGCCAAGAGAAAATGTCCTAATTCTTGCGTAAGACATCTCGTAGTGCGGCGTCCACATTTGGGCTCAACTGTGTCCTGATGGAAGTTGTCTTCGTGGGGTCCATTGGGTGGACTTCGAATTTGACTATCTCATCTGCGGGTTTAAATGAGGTGGACTTGGGTCGTTTGTCGAGTATCACGTCGTCCCTGTCCACGATGGCGCGCAACGTTGTTAATTTTTCAGCTGCTAGGGCTTCAGATAGTGCTTCTAAGGCTAGTGCTGCGGTTTTGTATTTGGCGCGGAGTGCGATGTCTGGATCACTAGCTAGAGTGATGATTCCATTGGGTCCGGGCATTTTAAGCTTCATGTACCCATAATGGGGTATAGCTTGAAAGCTTGCAAACGTGTCCCGCCCTAGAAGGGCGTGGTATCCGCTGCTGAAAGGAGCCACTTGGAATGTGATTTCTTCAGACCTGTAATTCTCTGGGGTGCCGAATATCACATCGAGTGTGATTTTTCCCGCACACTGTGCCTCCCAACTGGGGGTAATTCTCTTGAAGGTTGTGCCGCTTTGTTCAATGCGGCTTTTATCAATTTCCATCTTCTTGAGTGTTTATTCATAGATCAAGTTTAATCCGATTCCGCCATCCATGAGTACTTTAGTGAGCCGAAAGCCGTCCACTATTGGGCTAAGGACCAGAGCGACTGGTGCCCGGATGGTCTGGAATTGGGGTTCGTCACTGGCGTTGAAAGTTATAGCAGTGTTGTTCCACGGATTTACTTTTGCCACATGGCAGATTTTCGCAGAGCTTCGATGAGCTCACTTGCGCCTATTGTTTGAGGTGAAAGTCTCAAAGACTGTTAGTACTGTATTGTGTTCCTTAGAGGGATGTTGTTCTGCTTTATGGCTCTCGAGGAGATCCTCACCATTTTTAGCTACCTGTTGGAGTAACCAACATACCCTAAGGTTTTGGGTTGGTGTTGCATCCGGCGTACTGTCACTAGTGCAGAACCGGGCTTTAGTGCCGGTTCGTGACGGCCTTTAGTGTCGGTTGGTGAACCGGCCCTAAAGAGTGGGGACTAAAGCCCCCCCCCCCTTTAGTACCGGTTCGTCACGAACCGGCGCTAAAGTGTAAACACGTGGCACGAGCCAGGCCTGTGTGCGTGTAGGACATTAGTACCGGTTGGTAACACCAACCGGTACTAAATGTTTGGGTGTTTTTTTAAATTTTTGCTTTAATTTTGTTTTTTCAATTTGGCTTTATTTTCCATTTAATTCTTTTTTGTTTGCTGGTATTTCACGATACTACAAATTGTACACGTTATGCATATATATTAAATAGATTTTCTCGTACGTAGAACCGCATATATATATATATATATATATATATATATATATAATATCATCGAATGTCTCACAGCCAACACCATTAACTATTCACACATACACATGTATATACATATACAATTTCTCCTACATGTTGCCTTGGTGCCTTCGGAGCACGATGACAAGTGGTTCATGGGGGCGGTAGCGGGTAATAGTATTCTCCTTTCGGATCTATGACCTGGTCGAGCAAAAATCCGGCTATTTCCTCTTGAAGTGCTTGTATGCGGTCCGATGGTAGGAGCTTATCCCGCACCGATCTGAACTGTTAAGAAGGAGATCAATATGCATGTGTGTTAGTTGTGTGACTAGATATCGATAATGGTGTGAATAGTGTTCTGACAAAAACGTACCCAGTCCTGTCTATCAGATCTGCTCCTTTCGCACGTCATCATGCGAATGTTCTCGCAAACGTAGTATGCACACAGATTATTCCCTTTCGCCTGCCTCAGGGCCTTTACGAGAATGGAATTGAATCAGATAATGATTAATCAAGCATAATAATTAATTAATGATATTGAAACAAGAATTAAAGAGATGGTAGCTAGCTAGTACTACTTAATTACTTACCTTGGGTCGATGCCAAAACAACTTTTTTGGCCACGTGCCTGGAGTCACCTTGATGAACTTTGCCCATGCCCTGCCCGCCGGCAAAGAAAATTAATAAAGGGGTTATTAAATAGTTCATATCAGGAACTAATAGTTAATAATGATTGAAATTACCTGTTGACTATCCCCTTCACGATGGTGTAGTCTTTATCTTCTTTAGTTAGTGAGTCCAGTAATTCAACTTTTCCTTCCTCAACTTTAATGTCTAACAAGACCCAGTGCCAACTGCATACGCACACGTTTGCATGTCTTAATTAAGCGGGCATGTGCATAAAATTAATCAACTACCGTAAACCGTATACACTTAATTATTAACATCTAGCTAGCTAGTAAGCAAAAACAGAATTTGTAGTACAAGACAGTGTGACTCACGGGAAGTTGTAAGGAAGTAGTATATCTTCATTGGTATTGAGGCGCTTCAAGAACTCTAGCATGCTTTCCTCTACAGCAGCTTGACAATGTTCAATCTCCCATATGTCCTGATTAATGGTATTTGGGTCAATGAACCCAACGCCATAGCGTCCAGCTTTTTTCATTTCATACATCTTCATCCTGCATATAATACCACAGAAAAAGAATATAGTGAGGATAATTACATGTAATGATTGATCAAAATTATCACTACATAACTAGCTTGAGACTTAAATTACAGAAAGAAATCACTTACAGACAATAGCAACTGACGATAGACTTGTCGAGTGCGTCTTGATTAAATAACTGAAATAGTTCTGGATACTCAATGGTCAGAGCTTTCTCATGGTAATAATGCTCATGCTTGACATTCACCATGAGGGACTCTCGATTGGAAATCTTGGTAATGTTCATGTACCATTGATGCAATTGATACATTCTCGTTGGGAGGTCCTTGACCTTGTCTGGATGGACCAAAGGTTTGCCCCGGACATATTGCCATGCTATTTCCGATTCTTTAAGCGTAGGCATGGGCTCGATTTCGAGGAGTTGTCCAACAGAGATATTGAGCATTTGAGCCTGCATTATATGATCCTCTGTTATTACCACATCGCCATGCTGGGGAACGCTAACGGTTTGCCCACAATAATATTTGGCGCGCGTACTACTCCTCTCATGTGTTGTTGGCACAACAAGCGGGGGGATCGCTTGCGCCGCCTGTTCTCCCAACTGGGGAACGGTTTTCCCGCATTTTTTGCCAGCTGCTTGTTGGCTCGAGCTTGAGCTCGCTTCCTTCTGTAGTCGTGCTCGATGTGCCTTCCTGATTTGGCGCTCATAGTCCGAGTCAACAGGCTTGGGAGCTGGTTCTCTAGCCATACGAATGAAGTGGTCAATTACTTTCTCAGGCACTTTCTCCTTTGGCGGCGGTGCCGGTTTTGGTCCAAAATGGGCGTCCACTTGGGCTTGCACTATGGCTGTGTTTTGCTCCTTAGTCATGTCGTAAGGCCTCTGAGGAAGAGGAGCGAGGCTTGGACCATATTTATATCGCTTGCCTTCGCCTGTACTTCCTGAACTACCTCGACTCGTACCGCTACGCACCAAAGCTGCGGGATGTCTCTTCTGCGATTGCTGAGACGGCGGAGACGGCTGACGTGGAGTTGGACCAGGAGAAGTGGCCTGACGATGTGCCGGACTTGAAGCAGGAGGTGTGGCCTGACACGGTGCCGGACTTGCAACCAGAGAAGTGGCATGACGCTATGCCGGGCTTGAAACCAGAGGAGTCAGCTCACGCGTTCGGGGACTTGGAGGAGGTGGCGGACTTCGAGGAGGAGTCGTCTCACGCGTTCGTGGACTTGGAGGAGCGGGAGTCTGCTGACTCGGTGGCGGACTTCGAGGAGTCGGCAGACGACGCGGTGTCGGTGGACTTTGAAAGATGATGCAATCCTTTCTCCATAGGATGATACGATGTATGGCCTCTCCCAGTGTGCGCTCATCTTCACCTCCAGGAATGTCAAGCGTTAGCCCCGAATATGGGTCCACCACTTCATCAACCATGACACGAGCATAGCCCTCTGGAATCGGGATGCAATGGTAGGTTGCTTCGGGGGTAACTGGAAAAGCAACACCGTCCGCCACCTTCATGGATATGTTCTTCATTTTGGAGTGTAGCTCGCAGTTAGTGTTCTCTATGATGTCATCCACAGGGTATTTATCCAGCAGTGTGTCGCCCGGGGCAGAACCAATGCTGCTTCTCGGCATGGATGGGACGGTGCTATCCAATGCTGGACGATCATCCGCTTGCTGCTGCCGCTGCTGAGACCCCCTTTCCTGGCTAAGTGAGTCGATCTGCTGTTGCTGCTGCTGGAATTTGAGTGCCAGGTCCGCGTGCCTTGCTTCTAGGCCTTGAAGGCGTTCTGCGTCCTGCTTCCTCTGCTCCTCCTCCAGCTTCCTTTTCTTCTCCTCCTCCATCTTCCTTCTTGCACGGCTCCTGTAGTCCTCGTTCCATTCTGAAAAGCCCTCATACCAGGGAATAACGCCCATGCCTCGTGTTCTTCCCGGGTGTTCAGGATTTCCCAGGGCGCGCGTAAGCTCGTCGTTCTCTCTGTTGGGCGTGAACACCCCCCTTCGAGCTTCATCTATTGCGTCAATTATCTTTTGTTCGGCTCCTTTTAGACTTGCCTTCCGCGAAACTCCGCCTGTCTTCGGGTCCAACGCTCCCCCATGCGCATAGAACCAAGTTCTGCACCTGGGGGCCAGTGCCGGGTAACCGGAGTGACCCCTGCATCCTCCATCTCTTGCTCAGACTTATCCCACTTAGGCAATCCCACCGCGTAGCCACCTGGACCCAGCCTATGGAACTGCGTCTTTCTTGCGGCATTTGCCTTGTTTTTCATCGACCGTTCCTTAGATATTTCTGAATCCTTGAAGGTCACGAAATCGTCCCAGTGCTCTCTTTGCTTCTCTAGTGTTCCCGTGAATTCTGGAGTCTTCCTTTCATTAGCGAGGTAGTTGGCCCATACAGTTTTCTTGTGGGTGTTGAATGCAATTGCCATCTTCTTAAGAGCAGCGGCCTTGACTTTCTCCACATCTGCTTCAGTGAAATGATCTGGTAGGGTGAAATGTTCCATCAGAGATTTCACAAGGTCTTTTTTGGCTCTTTTGTCGACCCAAGTAACACCTGGACGTTTAGTCTTTGGCTCTTTCCATTCTTGAATGGAGATCGGGAGTTTGTCCTTCACAAGAACTCCGCACTGACGAGTCCACTTGTTCGCAATGTTCTTAGGCGTGAGGGGTTCGCCACTAGGTTTGATGGATTCGATGTGGTACTTTACACCATCCTTCAACAATCTGCCCGGGCCTCGCTTTGTCTTGCTGTCTGTAGAAGCAGATTTGCTCGATCCGGAGGGCTGAAAGAAGAAAGATCGATTCGTTAATATATCTTCAATAAAAAAACATGTGATGATCACCATGATGCATGCTTATATAAATATACCTCGCCGGTAGTGTTTGTTATTTGAAGATCAGCATTGTCTGTGTCATCACAAACATTGTCTGTGTCATAATCATAATCATAGTTCATGACTTCATCAGCCCGGTCGTCGAGATCGAATATCTTTTCATCACCCTCTCCGGTATTGTTAAGATATTGGGAGCCGTCATCTGCTTCATTCAGATCATCTAGCCTGTGAGGGCTGCGTATGATGTCGAACAATTCCTCTTCTCTCTCTCTGCCGGTATTGTCCGCCATAGCTTTTACTTTACTAATAATACAGAAGAAATATAAAACAATTTAGTATTCAAATTACAATGCATGGATGCAATTAATCAATAAGGAAAATCTGAATCTCGAATACATCCTCTCGAATATATAATCTCGAAAACATCATCGTCTTAATATATATAATCTCGAATACATCGTCTCGAATATTATATATCGAATACATCACTCGCTAGGTACCTAATAAAGATCGAGTACTACAGAAGAATCTAGGGCGCCACTCGTGGTTCCTGGGGCGCGGGCGGTGCACGCCCAAAGAGAAGGAACCATCACAGGATCATATCTTCGGTCATCTGCCCAAAGAACCCGCCAAGTAGTGGAGAACCTGACGTCGTCCATAGCAGCCATATAGCGATGGACGTGCTCATCTTCCTCCCTGACACGGCGACGCACCACCTCCGGCGGGGCCGGCTGCCTCTGCACCGAATGCAGCCCACACGAACGCCACCAAAGAAGATCAGGGTCGATGACGGGACTCGAGGTCGGGTTCCTCACCAAGCGGCGCGCACCTCCAGGTAGCACCTCCCAGTGCCAGCCCGGCGGAGCCCAGTCCCGGACATGGGTCCCCTGAAGCATGACATCATCGCGAGCGGGTCGACGGCGAGGATGCGGGCCGGGCATATTGTCGAGAACAAATACTATATGCCCGCAAAAAGTAACATTTTGTAAATGATTGGATTGTGATAACTAAAATTCTGTATATATGCCAATTCTAATAATTTGACATTAATCTAATTCATCTAACTAAAACTAATTCTAAAATTTCCTGGTTATATAACTAACATTTCCATAACAATTCTAATATTTATATAACTAAAAAACAGAAAAATTGCTAACATTTCTATAAATATTTCTATAACTAAAAAACAGAAAACATTTATAACATTTCTATAAAACTAACATTTCTAATATTTATATAACTAAAAAACAGAATAATTTCTAACATTTCTATAAGTAAAAAATAGAAAAATTTATAACAAACAAACTAATGTGTGTAGTGTGTGTGTGTGTGTGTGTGTGTAGTACTGTGTGTGTGTGGACATGGCGGCCGGGGCGAGCTCACCGGCGAGGCGACGATGGGGCGACAGGACGGGGCGGCGGCGACGGGGCGACGCGACGAGGCAGCGACGACGGGGCGACGGGACGGGGCGGCGACGACGGGGCGGGGCGGCCGGGGCGACGGGACGGGGCGGCGACGACGGGGCGGGGCGCGGCACGGCGACGGGGACAGGGACGGCTGGGGTGGCGACATCGACGGGGCCGGCGACGAGGGGCGGGGACGGCCAGGGTCAGCACGAGGGGCGGGGGCGGCGACGATCGGGGCAGGGCGGCGCGACAGAGCGAGGAAACAGAGCGAAGAACAGAGGGAAACTGAATTTTTTCAAGTGTTGTATATATAGGATGGACCTTTAGTACCGGTTGGAGCCACCAACCGGTATTAAAGGTCTGTTTTGGCCAGGCCAAGCGGCGGGAAGCGCACCCCCTTTATTACCGGGTGGTGGCTCCAACCGGTACTAAAGGCCCCCACTTTAGTACCGGTTGGAGCCACCACCCGGTACTAAAGGGGGTGCGCTGGCTCCAGGCGGTGCGCAAGTTTAGTCCCACCTCGCTAGCCGAGAGGCTACCACACTGGTTTATAAGCTCCAGTGCGGTAGCTCTCTCGAGCTCCTCTCCTAGTCAGGCCTACTGGGCCTACCTGTCCTCTTCACCCAGTGGGCCTAATGGGCCTCTGCGGGCCTGCATCCTGGCCCAACAAAAGATTGTGTTCCTAGTCGTATGTAGGCCGCTTTGGCCCAATAGGTGGGCTTTTTTATTTTCTAATTTTTTTTCGCTTTATTTATTTTTGAGTTGTTTTTTGTTGTATTTAGAGTTTCTTTGTGAATATTTTTTCTTTAGGTACAAAAAATTACAAACTTTCTGTTAGTGCCGGTAGTTTTCAAATTTGAATAGTTTAAATTTTGAATTATTTGAAATTTGTGTGAATCACTAGTTTGTGAATAACTTAATTTTGAAAAAAGTTTTTTTAGTGATTCTTTCTTCTTATGTTTAATATTAGTGTGTTTTATCATTATATTCAATTTGGTAATGCTTAGGTTATTTAAAAAATGAAATGCCTTTGTAACAGTTCAGTTTTCGTCGGAAACCCTGATACTTCGAAAGAGATCGTCCATTTTGTACACGAAGTGCATCCAGTTTTTGTCGTAACCCTGTCTACTTTCTTGCACATGCTATTTGTATGAAATTAAGATACCATGCCAACTTTCAACCTTTTCCGAGTTCGTTTCAAATGGTTTTCAATTCCAGGGTCATTTAGCTGGAAAGAATCCGTAAATGCATGAAAAGAATTTGTTTGCACATAAAATTTCTTCACGGTTCAAATGCCAAAACACATAACTACGCTAACTATTACAGACATTCCCTCCTTTAGCTAGAAAGTGATGATAGTGAAGCCGATCACATCCCAGATCTTTGGTGTGAAACTTTTTCTTTGCGTCTGTCCCTTTGCGCCGTAGCCATGGAAAATCTTCATCATTTAACTGGATGCTCGGGTCAATATTCACTGTGAATGGAGAAATTTCATCAAACTTTTCATAATCTTCTGACATGTCTGTCTTGTCATCCACTCCCATGATGTTTCTTTTTCCTGAAAGAACTATGTGGCGCTTTGGCTCGTCGTATGATCCATTCGCTTCCTTATCTTTTCTTTTTCTCGGCCTGGTAGACATGTCTTTCACATAAAAAACCTGCGCCACATCATTGGCTAGGACGAATGGTTCGTCTGCATACGCAAGATTGTTGAGATCCACTGTTGTCATTCCGTACTGCGGGTCTTCCGTTACCCCGCCTCGTGTCATATTGACCCATTTGCACCGAAACAAAGGGACCTTCAAATCACCTGATCCATAATTAAGTTCCCATATGTCCTCTATGTAACCATAATATGTTTCCTTTCCCGTGTTGGTTGTTGCATCAAAGCGGACACCACTGTTTTGGTTGGTGCTCTTCTTATCTTGGGCGATCGTGTAAAATGTATTCCCATTTATCTGGTACCCTTTGAAAGTCATTATATTCGAAGATGGTAACTGGGACAGCGAGTACAGGTCATTTTGAATATCGCCATCATTCAGGGCACGTTTCTGCAACCAACCGGCGAAAGTCCTCGTTTGTTCGCGTGTAATCCAGTCGTCAGACTTCTCCGGGTGTTTGGACTGTAGAAAATTCTTGTGTTCCTCCATATACGGAGCCACCAAGGCGGAATTCTGTAGAACTGTGTAGTGTGCTTCAGTAAGAGAATGCCCGTCCATACATATTATTTGATGCCCTCCTAGCGTGCCTTTTCCTTCCAGTCTACCCTTATGCCGCGATTCAGGAACACCAATCGGCTTAAGGTTAGGAATGAAGTCAATAAGAAACTCAATGACCTCCTCATTTTCATGGCCCTTCGAGATGCTTCCTTCTGGCCTAGCACGGTTATGAACATATTTCTTCAAGACTCCCATGAACCTTTCAAAGGGGAACATATTGTGTAGAAATACAGGACCCAAAATGTTAATCTCTTCGCAAAGGTGAACTAGGACGTGCGTCATGATGTTGAAGAAGGATGGTGGGAACACAAACTCGAAACTGACAAGACATTGCACCAAATCATTCTGTAACCTTGGTATGATTTCTGGATCGATTACCTTCTGAGAGATTGCATTGAGGAATGCACATCGCATCACAATGGCTAATCGAACGTTTTCTGGTAAAATCCCCCTCAATGCAACCGGAAGGAGTTGCGTCATAATCACATGGCAGTCATGAGACTTTAGGTTCTGGAACTTTTTCTCTGCCATATTTATTATTCCCTTTATATTCAACGAGAAGCCAGACGGTACCTTCATGCTGAGTAGGCATTCGAAGAAGATTTCCTTCTCTTCTTTGGTAAGAGCGTATCTGGTCTGACCCTGATGTATGCCGTCTTTTCCGTGCATACGTTGCTGGTCCTCCCGTGCCTCTGGTGTATCTTCTGTCTTCCCATACACGCCCAAAAAGCCATGCAGGGTCACGCAAAGATTCTTCGTCACGTGCATCACGTCGATTGCGGAGCGGACCTCTAGGTCTTTCCAATATGGCAGGTCCCAAAATATAGATTTCTTCTTCCACATGGGTGCGCGTTCGTCAGCGTCCTTCAGAATAGGGTTTCCGCCAGGACCCTTTCCAAAGATTACCTCCAAATCCTTGACCATATCATGTACATCAGCACCAGTACGGTGGCGAGGTTTCGTCCGGTGATCCGCCTCACCTTTGAAATGCTTGCCTTTCTTTCTTACGGGATGCCTTGTCGGAAGAAATTGACGATGTCCCAGGTACACATTCTTCCTACAACTATCCAAATATATACTGTCGGTATCATCCAAACAGTGCGTGCATCCGCGGTATCCCTTGTTTGTCTGTCCTGAAAGGTTACTGAGAGCAGGCCAATCATTGATGGTCACGAACAGCAACGCCTTTAGGTCAAATTCTTCCTGTCCATGGTCATCCCACGCACATAGACCTGTTCCATTCCACAGCTGTAATAGTTCTTCAACTAATGGCCTTAGGTACACATCAATGTCGTTGCCGGGTTGCTTAGGGCCTTGAATGAGCACTGGCATCATAATGAACTTCCGCTTCATGCACAACCAAGGAGGAAGGTTATACAAACATCGAGTCACATGCCACGTGCTATGGTTGCTGCTCTGCTCCCCAAAAGGATTAATGCCATCAGCGCTTAGACCAAACCATACGTTCCTTGGGTCACCTGCAAACTCCTCCTAGTACTTTCTCTCGATTTTTCTCCACTGCGAACCGTCAGCGGGTACTCTAAACTTTCCGTCTTTCTTAAGGTCTTCTGCGTGCCACCGCATCGCCTTCGCATGCTCTTTGTTTTGGAACAAACGTTTCAACCGTGGTATTATAGGAGCATACCACATCTTCATGCGGCGCTCGCCCTCAACATCACCAGGGTCATCGCGACTGATCTTATAACGCAATGCACCGCATACCGGGCAAGCGTTCAAATCCTCGTACTCACCGCGGTAGAGGATGCAGTCATTAGGGCATGAATGTGTCTTTTGCACCTCTAACCCTAGAGGGCAGACAACCTTCTTTGCTTCATACGTACTCTCGGGCAATTCGTTCTCCTTTGGAAGCATATTCTTTATCATTACCAGCAACTTTCCAAATCCATTGTCAGATACACCATTCTCTGCCTTCCATTGCAGCAATTCAAGTGTGGTGCCCAACTTTTTTTTGTCAGCTTCGCAATTCGGGTACGACAATTTCTTGTGATCCTCTAACATGCGCTACAACTTCGTCCTCTCCAGATCACTTGCGCAGTTTCTCTTTGAATCGGCAATGGCCCGACCTAGATCATCAGCGGGCTCATCTTCAGCTTCTTCCTGCATTGCCGGCTCAGCTTCTTCCCGCATTGTTGTATCATCGTATTCAGGGAACCCATGGCCAGGATAGCCGTCGTCGTCCTCTTCTTCTTCATTGTCTTCCATCATAACCCCTATTTCTCCATGCTTGGTCCAAACATTATAGTGGGGCATGAAACCGGACTTAAATAGGTGGACGCGAACGGTTTTTTCTGTAGAGTAACTGTGACCATTCTTACAGCCAACACATGGACAAGGCATAAAACCATCCGCCCGCTTGTTTGCCTCAGCGGCCCGCAGAAAAGTATGCACGCCATTAATGAACTTGGGAGAGCATCGGTCATCATACATCCATTGTCGGCTCACACTACTAGGGAAAAGCCTAGCAGCAGCGCGGGTTTTAGGCCTAGCAGTAGCGCGAGCAGGAGCGCTACTGATAAGGCGCTACAGCTAATGCTTAGCAATAGCGCGCCTAGACCGACGCTACTGGTAACTTGACTTAGTAGTAGCGCTCCTTCAGAAAAGCGCTACTGGTAATTAGTAGTAGCGCTTCCCCTCTCCCGCGCTACTACTATTATTTAGTATTTTATTTCTTTTTTATTTCATGTTGTATTCATACACCTTTACACAAGTTTTCATACAACAGGAATTTAAAGATTGTTTTTACATAATAATGAGTTATTACATCATGGGGTGAAAGAACCGTGGACTAGTTTCAAGTGGATGTCCATCCACTTGAAACTAATCCGCGGTTCTTTCACCCAATCATATAATAATATCATCATCATCATCATATCATTAACAACTTATCATCATAATACATCATTGTCATATAACACCTCCTCAAGATCATCGTTTTCATCATTGACATCACATAACACCTCCTCAAGATCATCATTATCAACTCTAACACATTACCACATAATAAACATATTGTACCTCATAGGACCTATTACATTCGATTAAGACCTACTACATTTTCTAAGGTAAAATAGCAAAAAACAAGATAGCCCCTGACTCTCCATTATGGAGAATGGAGATTATCCTGTCTCCAATTCTTTCCTTTTGCTGAATGTTACTTCCAAGAACCTCCTTGCAAATGTCCATACAATTCTTCCATTCTTTGATGAACATGTGTTCACGGGTTTTAGAAATCCGATATGCACAGGTGAGCTCCGTAGATTTACCTGGCAGTATGTTCAGAACTAAGAGGTGACCATGCAGAGACATCAGATGAGGCACACAATCCATCGGGTGTTTCTGTTGAAAAACATAACAATAACTTCGTAGTTAGCAAGGATGTACTAGTTTTAGAAGTATGCAAAAGATGCACGGATGTCGTAATAGTAAAAAATCTTACCAGGGTATCTCCAGAGAAGTTACCGTGGTTCAACACGTGCACTAGTGGCACGTATTCACCATAATTTGGAGGAGTTCGATAATAGTTATTGTAATTCTCAAGAAGAGTACAAAATGCGATCAGATGATTTTTCTCCTTATACGTTAACTCGGTGCCATCGGTGTAGTGGGTTTTATCTACCATGTTCCGCATAGTCTTTGAAGAATCAAAACAAGCTGTCAATGGAAATAAGCTATCAACTATTTTGAAATAAACAATATAAATTAGTGAATAACTATGTTTGATAAACTCACATAGCGGTACAATTGGAAGCGTATCAACAAGGACCCAAATGTCAATATTGTCTTGCTCGATGTCAGGATCACCAAGATCCATGGTGACAATCATACCCTCATAAAAACCATACATTTTGCAAAGTGCTTCCCAATTTTGGCAACCAAAATGGGTTATGCTCTGAGCATTGCACAGATTTACTTCAAAATCCATATCATGATGGGTGCTTAGGTGTATTTTGTTTGTTTCGAAATTTTCATGGTCTTCAAAACCCATCCTCTCAAGACATAGCGTCTTGCATGGCATGGGATAAGCTAGTCGAATTGTAAAATATGAAAATTAGACGTTGAAATAGTTGAAGTCATGCTTAATTACGAAAAAAACACTTGTCGTTGTTGCGTACCGTTTCACAATCGAAGTTCTCCTCAAGCTTAATGCTGAAGCGCCGATCTTCGTCCAGCCGAACAAACCTGTCGCACATACCTCGATTGTCGTGGCACTTGCTACACTCCCCTGGGAGACTATCGTCGTCCGAGTACAACATTTCCTACGTTCATAATTCAAAGATTAAACTTGTACATATTCTAGCACAAGTCATGCCAGAATTCACGAAAAAATCCGGCATGAACTTTGCTAAAAAAGGACATATCGAGCGCCTGAAATTTACCGGAACGGAAATTAATCAACACTCCAGCAAAACATAGGCCACTCGGAGATGTAAACTGAACATGAAGGGCCACTTGGGCAACCACATATCCTATTTGAGCAACAACACAAGATATACATCCCGAATAATTGCTTAAACTGAAAAATAACAACAAATATGACATGTTCAACTAGTTTTATTAATTCAACTAGTTCTAACTAAATATAAACTTACTATAAATAGAAAAAAACTAGTTCTTTCTAAAAATAAAGTAGTTCAACTAGTTATATTAATTATCTTACTAAAAATACATTAGTTCTATTAATTCAACTACTTCAACTACTTTATTAATTTACTTACTAAACTAGTTGTGAACCCTAAATTAACATCTACTACTACTAAAAATCTAGTACTAAATAAATTAACATCTAGTACTAGCTATGAACCCTAAATTAACATCTACAACTACTAAATCTAGTACTAACTACTGGCAGGGGGTGGGGCGACGGAGAGGTAGCTAGGGGCGGCGAGGTCGAGGGCGGTGGGAGGAGGGCTGCCGGCGGAGGAGGGAGAGGGCGGCCGCAGGCGGAGGGAGGAGGGCAGCGGCGGAGGAGGGAGGGGCGGCCATAGGCGGAGGGAGGATGTGCGAGGAGGAGGGAGGAGGGATGGAAGGAGGGGTGTACCTCGGCGGCGGATGGACGAAGGCGGCGGCGACGGCGACGCACGACGACGGTTATTGGCACGGGGAGCGAGAGCGAGAGTGTGAGTGAGGGCCGGTCGTGTGCATGGGGATAAGGTAGGGATAGTTGTAGCGCATTTGCCGAAATGCGCTACAGATAATCAGAATAGCAGTAGCGCATTGCACATAAACCGCTAC
The DNA here is from genome assembly GCF_018294505.1 of Triticum aestivum. Lineage (NCBI taxonomy): Eukaryota > Viridiplantae > Streptophyta > Magnoliopsida > Poales > Poaceae > Triticum > Triticum aestivum. The sequence continues at coordinate 115,747,560 of NC_057810.1, forward strand.
TGCTAAGTGTAACTATACAAAAAATACGTCAATGCAAAAATACATTGGCCATCAATGATCTTTTTGTGTACAATCTGAATTGTCAATATGAGTCCTATCCGGTAGGAACCGGAGAGGACTCATATTGCGGCCACAAATTTTACACATAGAGTTCAGTGAAGACCAACTGGTTGTGGTAGTTTCAGAAATAACATATTTAAGGTGGTAAACACCCTGTTCACGGAGGGAGGTGGGACTAAACTTGTGGGCTGATCTTAGCAGTAGCGGTTTTCCCACAAGCGCGCTAATGCTAACTTCTATAGCAGCAACGCTGTTCAATAAAGTGTGCTACTGCTATAACTAGCGGGGGGCAAGGTCATGGCAATTATAGCAGCAGCGCCATTTGCGGTGGACGCTCTACTGCTATTTTCCTGTCAGCAGCGCGTTTCTCTAACACACACTGCTGCAAAATAGCAGTAGCGTGGTATTTTAGGGAGCGCTGCTGGTAAGATTCTATGTATAGGCTTTTCCCTAGTAGTGTCATCTTCATTACACAACACCAAATAGACCAAATCAATACAAGTTCATACATAAAGTTCATATACAACACTTAATTAAATGCAACATACAAGTAACTCTCTAGCTAAAGAATTTAAATGCAACAACAAATGCGATGAAGATCGCAACTAAGTTAACAATTGATCCAACAACATAATGATACCAAGACACACTATCAATGGCATATTTTCTAATCTTTCTAATCTTCAACCACATTTTCTCCATCTTGATCTTGTGATCATCGCTGACATCGGCAACATGCAACTCCAATTCCATCTTCTCCCCCTCAATTCTTTTCAATTTTTCTTTCAAATACTCATTTTCTCTTTCAACTAAATTTAACCTCTCGACAATAGGGTCGGTTGGAATTTCTGGTTCACATACCTCCTAGATAAAAATATCCATGTCAACTTGATGGGCATAATTCGTCATAAACACGAAATGCAACAACTAGTTTTAAAAGAGACAATACCACATCCGAATCATAACAAGAACGAGGGCCGACGGGGCCGGATATCAAAACCATGGCACTATGTATAACAAACAACGTATGGGTAAGATAATTATACGAGTAACTATATATCCAAATCACATAAACATCAATTTGGTAATGTAAAAAATTCATGAACAAGAGCCTCACCAGAAGGTGGTGCCGGCGACGGGATGGTGCGGGCGATCGACGGTGGTTACGACGGATATTTAGAAGGAACTAAGTGAACCACACCTACATATGCAAACTAAGTGTTATTTTTGACCTCAAATTGCATATAAATCAAATACTAGCAAATATAATTATTCCTCCCAAATTAATCACTATACAAAGCATTGCAAGAGCTAATCTAGCAATGAGAGTTGAAAGGACAAAGTTGCTAACCTTTGTGATCATTTGAATGTATGGGGGCCTTCAAATCTTGAAAAATTGTGGGAAAAATTTGTGAGGAGCTCGAGGAGAGAGGGGGAAGAACAAAGGAAGTGAGGGGAAAGGGGAAGAACAGAGTGGCTCGGGGGGACGAAGGGTTTATGTACGTCGACCTTTAGTACCGGTTCGTGCCACGAACCGGTACTAAAGGTGCTGGACGGGGCCTAGACTGACAACACCCTGCCACCACCCTCTTTAGTACCGGTTCATGGCACGAACCGGTACTATAGGTTCGCCACGAACCGGTACTAATGAGAATGATCGGCTAGCCGTTGGAACCGGCACTAATGGACACATTAGTGCCAGCTCAAAACCAAACTGGCACTAATGTGTCTCATATTAGGTCCTTTTTCTACTAGTGTGTGAAGCTTACATGGCCCATTGGGCCATCCTTCCAATACAGTTCCACGCCCTCGGGCGGGCTTTGTTTTCTTGGGGATTGAATCGTTCAACTTACGAGAGTTCGGCCATTTAGGTCGGACAAAGGTTCTAGTGAGGGCCGTACTATCCCAAAATTATGTTTGGGTCTTCTAGGCGCTTTCCATCGCACAGTACTTCTGTACTATGGTTGCTAAGTCCTCAAAGTGTACTATGTCACGGCTACTTGTAGCATTAAGGAGTCCTTTGTTCGTGCAGTTTCTGCAGAAAAGTGAGACTACGTCCTCGTGGCAGTCCTCGACCTTGTTAAGTGCAAGGAGGAACCTGGCCCAGTAATAGTGTACCGTCTCTAGGGGCTCTTGCCTGATGCGGGAGAGATGGTTTAAGTTCGAGCAAGTGTCGTTGGCTGAATCCGGATTTTGATCCGATCTGATAACCGGGGGCACGGAAGGTTCCGACACCGACAGTTCGGGGTCCGGAGCATCACCCGATCTCTTTGGCCCGATGCACGATTCTAAGCCCGGGACTCGTGTCATGTCTTCCTTCTAATAGGTGTTTGGTTTACTGAGTTCAGTGATATGGACATCATTCGTCCTCAAAGTTGAGGGGCGGCCCGTGTGTGGTTCCTCCACTAGCGCTATCTCATGGGTGGCCGACGGGGACCTAATGTCCCTCTGGTCGGGTTTTAGCCCAATCCGGTCATAGTCCGTAGGGACTCCCAAAGCGGAGATGCAATCCAAGAGCTCATTAAGAGAGGTGAGCTCTATCGGATCCATCTGTTCGGCCAGCTCCGAATTGATGCGAAGGTTATGTGTGATGACTCGAGAGGCCATCATTGGAGCGACAGCCAATGGGGCGGCCATAATGAAGCCGCCAAGTCGGAGAATCTGGCCTACAGCCAGCATTCCTCCAGAGATGATGTTGTCCTTGACAATGAGATGAGCCATAAAACCTTGCAGCGACGACACAGAGGAACTATCAATATAAGCACCAATGTCGGTGTGAAAACCGGCGGATCTCGGGTAGGGGGTCCCGATCTGTGCGTCTTAGGCTGATGGTAACAGGAAGCAAGGGACACAATGTTTACCCAGGTTCGGGCCGTCTCGATGGAGGTAAAACCCTACTTCCTGCTTGATTAATATTGAAGATATGAGTAGTACAAGAGTAGATCTACCACGAGATTGTAGAGGCTAAACCCTAAGAGCTAGCCTATGATTTTATGATTGTAATTGTGATCAGCCTTCTAAGGACCATCCTCTCCGGTTTATATAGACACCGGAGAGGGCTAGGGTTTACATGGAGTGGGTTACAAGGAAGGAAATATAATATTCGGATCGCCAAGCTTGTCTTCCACGCAAAGGAGAGTCCCATCCGGACACAGGCCGGAGTCTTGTGTCTTGTATCTTCACGCTTCAATAGTCCGGATGATGTATATAGTCCGGCTCTCTAGATACCCCCTAATCCAGGACTCTCTCAGCTGGCTCCATAGAGGGCATTTCCGGCATTAAGCTTGGCTAAACTCCTTCAACTTTTTGAACCCAGATGATCTATGACATCTCGGATATAGTCCGACGTTGGAGCTCGGATACAGTCCGGCGTTGGAGCTTGGACACAGTCCGGCATTAGAGCTTGGATACATTCCAGCATTGGAGCTCGGAAGTAGTCTGACATTGTTGCTTGGCTGCAAAAGATACCTCAAATGCAATCCGGCGTTGGAGCTCGGATGCAAGAGGACACTGCCGCCCGGGAATAACTTCAAACCTGAGGTGTGGCATAATAATAACAAGGCGTTGATAAAGGCCGGAAACTTAAAGGGGCTCCTCGGATAACCGACATATAAACTCTTCAGATTTACTTCGTGATCCTCGAGATCAAAGATGAGAAGATTTGTTGAACCAGTTTTCAAGACCGACGATCAAAGATGAATAACAGTTTGGAAGAATCAGGTAGCGTCCCCAACTTGAAGACCGGTTCAGGGGGCTACTAACGGTGTCCTGGAGTAGGGGGTACTGACCACGTCGTCCCTCAATCAGTTAGATTGGGCCGAGGACCCCCATGGCCATATACTCATGGGCCAGTTCGGACAGTTATCGCATACAAGGAAGATTCCACAAGACTTGGTGATCAAGACAAGGACTCCTCCCCCACCGGCGTATTCGGCTAGGACTCTTGTAACCCTAGGCCTATGGTACATTATACAAACCGAGGCTAGGCTAGTCGATAGAAGATTATGACATTACACATCATACCTCTAGGGTTTAGACCACAACATATGATCTCAGGGTAGATCAACTCTTGTAACCCCTATACTCATTATAGTCAATCAAGCAGCATGTAGGGTATTATCTCATCAAGAGAGCCCGAAGCTAGGTAAAATCCTGTGTTCAGGTTACCATTGATCCTAAGATGCACAACATGGGACCCCCTACCCGAGATCCGCCGGTTTCTACACCGACATTGGGGATGACCCTCGAAGGCATCCCCTCTTTCATCTTCATTCATTGGTAACTTTACTTGGAGCTATATTTTTATTTGCCGCATGATATGTGTTTTGCGTGGAGCATCTTCTATGATATTAGTCTTTGCTTTTTAGATTACCAGAATCGTCCTTGCTGTACACACCTTTTTGGGAGAAGCCCACTTGATTGAAATTTATTAGAATACTCTATGTGCTTCACTTATATCTTTTGAGCTAGATAATTTTTGCTCTAGTGCTTCACTTATATCTTTTAGAGCACGACGGTGGTCTAATTTTGACGAAATTGTTGATCTCTCATGCTTCACTTATATTATTTTGAGAGTCTCTTAGAACAGCATGGTATTTGCTATGGTTATAAAATTGGTCCTAGAATGGTAGGCATCCAAGTTGGGTATAATAAAAACTATCATAGAAATTGCACTAAAAGCTATGATCAATTTGATGCTTGATAATTGTTTTGACATATAAAGGTAGTAATGTTAGAGTCATACTAGTGGGTAATTATGAAATTGAGAAATACTTGTGTTGAAGTTAGCAAGTCTCGTAGAATGCAGGTATGGTAAAAGTTGTGTGACAAATTTGTTGCATGAAGTACTCTTTTGATTGTCTTCCTTATGAGTGGCAGTCGGGGACGAGCGATGGTCTTTTCCTACCAATCTATCCCTCTAGTAGCATGCGTAGTAGTACTTTGCTTCGAGGGCTAAGTAGATTTTTGCAATAAGTATATGAGTTCTTTATGACTAATGTGAGTCCATGGATATATGCACACTCACCCTTCACTTTGCTAGCCTCTATTATTCCGCACAACTTTCTCCGGTATCATGCAGCCATTATTAACCTTCCTCAAAACAGCCACCATACCTACCTATTATGGCATTTCCATAGCCATTCCGAGATATATTGCCATGCAGCTTTCCACCGTTCCGTTTATTATGACATGCTCCATCATTGTCATATTGCTCTTTGCATGATCAAGTAGTTGACATCTTATTTGTGGCAAGGCCACCTTCATATTTTTTTCATACATGTCATTCTTGATTCATTGCATATCCCGGTACACCGCTGGAGGCATTCACATAGAGTCATATTTTGTTCTAAGTATTGAGTTGTAATTCTTGAGTTGTAAATCAATAAAAGTGTGATGATCTTCATTATTAGAGCATTGTCCCAAGTGAGGAAAGAATGATGAAGACTATGATTCCCCCACAAGTCGGGATGAGACTTCAGAATTTATAAAAATAAAAGAGGCCAAAGAAGCCCATAAAAAAGAGAGGCCAAAGAAGCCCCCCAAAAAGAAAAAAAGAAAAGGAAAAGAAAGAAAAAAAGAAAATGAGAGAAAAAGAGAGAAGGGACAATGCTACTATCTCTTTTTCCACACTTGTGCTTCAAAGTAGCACCATGGTCTTCATGATATAGAGTCTCTTATGTTGTCACTTTCATATACTAGTGGGAATTTTTCATTATAGATCTTGGCTTGTATATTCCAATCATGGGCTTCCTCAAAATGCCCCAGGTCTTCGTGAGAAAGCAAGTTGGATGCACACCCACTTAGTTTCTTTTGTTGAGATTTCATATATTTATAGCTCTCGTGCATCCATTGCATAGCAATCCCTACTCACTCACATTGATATCTATTAATGGGCATCTCCATAGCCCGTTAATACGCCTAGTTGATGTGAGACTATCTTCTCCCTTTTAGTCCTCACAACCACCACCATATACCACCATAGTGTTATGTCCATGGCTTACGCTCATGTATTGCGTAAGAGTTGAAAAAAGCTAAAGCGCGTTAAAAAGTATGAACCAATTGCTTGGCTCATCATCAGGGTTGTGCATGATCGGAGTATTTTGTGTAATGAAAATGAAGCATGGCCTAACTATATGATTTTGTAGGGATATTCTTTGGCTATGCTATTTTGATAGGACATGATTATTTGTTAGTATACTTTGAATATTACTATTTTTATGTTTTATAAGCTTTTATTATGAATCATTTGGACCTGAACAATCATGCCACAATATAGAAAATTACATTGAGAATTATGCTAGGTAGCATTCCACATCAACATTTTTGTTTTCATCATTTACCTACTCGAGGACGAGCAGGAATTAAGCTTGCGGATGCTTGATACATCTCCAACGTATCTAAATTTTTTGATTGTTCCATGCTATTATATTACCTGTTTTGGATGTTTATGGGCTTTACTTTACACTTTTATATCATTTTTGGGACTAACCTACTAACCGGAGGCCCAGCCCGAATTGCTGCTTTTTCCTATTTCAGTATGTCGAAGAAAAGGAATATTAAACGGAGTCCAAACGGAATGAAACCTTCGGGAGCGATCTTTTTGGAACAAACGTGATCAAGAGGACTTGGAGTGCAAATCAAGAAGCTGCCAAGGCGGCCACGAGGGTGGAGGGTCCCCACCCTACTGGGCGCGCCACTACTATGAAAAGGGCTATAGATGCGATGGGCACTAATGGCGCACCTGTCAGGTGGTGCGCCACTACTATATACTAATGGCACACCGTCTGGAGATGCGCCATTAGTGTGGAAGACACTAATGGCACACCAGACAAACAGTGCGCCACTAATAATAAGTTTTTTTCCATTTTTCCATACATATTAATGGCGCATCCAAGCAAGGTGCGCCATTAACTAGTAATGGCGCACCAGACAGAGAGTGCGCCATTAGTATATATATATATATATATATATATATATATATATATATTACTTTTTTGCAAAATTACTAATGGCGCACCACTTGCAGGTGCGCCATTAGTAAGCAGGCATACTAATGGCACATTTGCTGGTGGTGCGCCATTACTAACCTGGGACCCCAACAAGATATTTTGGACAACCACACCTACCCACTCACTTTCCCCACTTCATTCCCTCCACCTCCTTCTCCAAACTTTCGGCTGCCTCCTCCTCCTCACCTCATTTGCACCATAGATTCATCAAAATTACGTGGTGAAATTACCTTTTTTGATAGGTAAGTAAGGGGAAAGCTATCTTCATGTTGTAGATCTACTTTTTTTCTCCCTAGCTCGCTCCAACAACATGCACATGCACTTTTTTTGGCCTAGCTAGATCTATGTATGTTTGTGATGTTGCATATGTTTGTGGTGTTGCATATATGTTTGTGTTTGCAGGTACCGGTATTTGAAATGCGATAGTTGCCAATATTTTGCCGGAATGTTGATTCATTTCCGTTTCGGCGAGAATTTTGGCACTATGCATTCTTTTTGGTCCTATTTTTTGGGAAGGTCATGCCAAATTTTTTCTTGGTTCTAAAATATCGTTTTGCTCTACCCCGCAGGCGACCATGGTCCGCACGATGACCGAACGCATCGTGAATAGGTTTTTGAGCTCCACGAAGGCCGAGATGCTTCAGAAGAACGAGAGGGAGATAAGATGTCCGTGTCGAAGATGCAAGCTGAAGTGCCTTATTGCGGACCCGGATTCCGGGCAGGTGCGGGACCACCTGCTCTTGCGTGGTTTCATGGATGGCTATCAGTGGCAAGGTGATGAAGATGACTATGAAGTCGTCCATGGGGGACGGGCAAGAAATAAGTAAGGGCAACAAGACAACCACCGCGGCGAGGGCGTGCGACAAGACGAAGAATCTCTAGGACATGATCACGATGGTGATGCTGTACACAGTCATCATGTAGAAGATGTCGTACATGATGATGAGGAAGATCAAGACGAACGGCATGATCATGAAGATGAAGATGTCGGAGCACACGACGATGGAGGTTGGGTGCAGGAACCTCATATTCAAGAGTTGCTTCTCAAGCAGACGGATAACGCAAGAACTGCCGCCCGAGAGAAAGCCAAGCTGGATCAACTGGAGATAGACGCGGTTACTCCATTGTATGAAGGATGCAGGCCCGAGGATACCCTCCTGAAAGTAACGCTCATGGCTCTAGAGATGAAGGTAAAACACAAAATGACCGACGCATGCTTCGACGAGAACATGTCATTCTGGCATGAACGTCTTCCCAAGGGGAACAAGTGCCCGACCAGTTTCGAGGAGGCGAAGAAAATCGTGTGTCCTCTGGATTTACTGCACGTGAAATACCATGTGTGCATGAACAATTGCATCTTTTATCGGGACGAGCACGCGGAGTCTACCATATGTCTGGTGTGCGGCGTCACTCGATACAAGAAGAGGAAGAAAGCTCCTCGAAAATCGGTGTGGTACTTTCGGATCACTCCTCATCTGCAGTGGTATTTCGCGGACCCTAAGGTAGCAAAGATCCTGCGTTGGCATGCGGATAGGGAGGAGAAAAAGCGGGAAGATGACGGAAATGATCCGGAGATAAATAAAAAAGACAAGATGCTGAGTCACCCTAAGGATGCGAGCCAGTGGTAGGCGTTGAACTTCGAATACCTAGAATTTGGGAAGGATCCAAGGAACATCGTGCTGGGCACGAGCACCGATGGAGTCAATCCATTTGGCAGCCATAGAAGCACACATACCACCTGGCCTGTGTTTGTGTGGATGTACAACCTTCCCCCCTGGTTGTGCATGAAGAGGAAGTACATTCACATGAGTATGCTAATTGAAGGGCCGAAATAACCAGGGAACGACATCAATCTGTATCCGGGGCTGCTGAAGGAGGAGCTAGACACGCTGTGGAAAATGCCAGCCAATACGTGGGAAGCCGCAGAGAAAGAATATTTCCCTATGAGAGCCGCACTGCTCACGACGGTGCACGACTATCTCGGTTACGGATATCTCACGGGGCAGGTAGTCCACGGATTTTCTCGATGCGTAAGGTGCATGGATGACACAATGTATCGCCAGCTAGATAGAGATCCCGGGTCCTAGAAAACCGTGTTCATGGGACATCGAAGGTGGCTTCGCGATGATGACCCATGGAGGAAACACAAGGATCTGTTCGATGGTGAAACCGAACCCCGAAAACGCCCGTGTACGAGGAGCGGCGAGGAAATAGATGAGCTGTTGAAAAATTGGAAAGACTGGCCACTGCCGGGAAAGAAGCAAAAGGTGCCAGAGCCGGGAAAGTAGCGAAAGGCGCCAGATCCGCTGCTGAAGGTATGGAAAACGAGGTCTGTTTTCTGGGACTTGCCGTACTGGAAGATCCACCGTGTGCCTCACAGCCTTGATGTCATGCATATCACGAAGAACGTGTGCGAGAGTCTGCTTGGTACCCTGCTCAACATGCCAGAGAGGACCAAAGATGGACCGAAAGCAAGGGCAGACTTGAAATCGATGGGCATCAGGCAGGAGCTTCACGCTAATGATGATGATGATGATGATGATGATGAGGCGAAGCAGGACACAGAAAGTCGTCGCAAAGGCAAAAAGGCCAAGAAGACCGGAAATGACTACCCTCCCGCGTGCTTCACTCTAAGTCAGGAGGAGATCGAGCAGTTTTTCACCTGCCTCGTAGGAGTAAAACTTCCTTACGGTTAAGCGGGGAAGATAAGCAGATACCTAGACCCAGCGAAGCAGAAGTTCAGCGGGATGAAGTCTCACGACTGTCATGTGCTGATGACGCAGATACTTCCAGTTTCAATCCGTGGGATCATGGACGCGCACGTCCGTGCAACGCTATTTGGCCTATGCAACTTTTTCGACGTCATCTCTTGGAAGTCGATTGGCGTGAGGCAACTCAGAAGGCTACAGGAAGAGATCGTGGTGATACTATGCGATCTTGAGATGTACTTCCCGCCCGCATTCTTCGATGTTATGGTGCATCTATTGGTCCACATCGTGGAGGATATCATCCAACTCGGGCCGACGTTCCTGCACAACATGATACCGTTTGAAAGGATGAATGGTGTCATCAAAGGATACGTTTGCAACATGTCACGTCTAGAGGGAAGTATAGCCAGGGGCTTTCTGACCGAAGAGTGCATCTCCTACTGCACGAATTTTCTAGGCATTGAGAACCCCGTTGGTCTGCCCATCAACAGGCACCTCGGCAGGCTCGCTGGTTGGGGTCACCGTGAGGGTCGCCGCGAAATGTATGTCGACTTCGAGGGTCGACTTGTTGACTTTGAAAGAGAAAACCTAGTCACTCTACAACACATAGACGTGTTCGATCCTTGGGTGGTAGAGCACAAAACCTTTATTGAGAAGACGTACAATGACTGAGGCCAACAGAGGACGGACGGAGATATAATCAAAGAGCACAACTCATGTTTCACGCGTTGGTTCAAGCAGAAGCTTCTGTCGTACCCTTTACATGAGGATTCTTGTGCGGAAGAACAACTCATATTCGCCTTGTCACAGGGTGCCGAGCACAACCTGATGACCTATGAGGCGTACGATATCAACGGCTACACATTCGACACCGAGAACAAGGACATGAAGAGCGATGGTTATCAGAACTCTGGGGTAACAATGGAATCCTACACCGGCAATGACAAGGACAGATACTACGGAAGGATCGAGGAGATCTGGTAGTTGAGCTACGCTGGAGAGAAGGTCCCGATGTTCCGTGTCAGATGGGCCAAGAGCGTCCTAAAAGAAGACCGGTATTTCACCACCATGGTTATACCTGAAGCCACATCCAAGACCGCGGGCGCAAACGTCACCACGAAAAATGAGCCATGGGTACTGGCTTCCCAAGTGGACCAATGCTTCTTCATTACCGACCCGCCAAAGCCCAGTGGGGTTGTCGTGAGGAGAGGCAAAAGGAAGATCATCGGAATGGATGGAGTAGCCAATGAGCAAGACTTCGACAAGTACGGTGACCCGAAGATCGAACATGACGATGATGATGAAGTAGCACACACCACAAGAAGAAGCAGGACCACCCTACCTAAAGGACGTCCGTTCCACAGAAGAACTCCATTTGCGAAAAAGAAGGGCAAGAAGATTGTGAACAGATAGCTAGCTAAGATCGATTGTATTTAAATCGTAGTCTTCATTTCTCGGGCACTTTTTGATATCATGAATATTTTTAAATTTCATGGGCACTTTTTGAATTCATGAATATTTTTTCAAATTTGATGATATTTTTTCATATTCAATATGAAAAAATATTGAATATTCATGAGGACACTCGATCTCGATCCCCCTCCCTCTCGATAGCTATCCGATCCCCCTCGCCAGATCCCCCTCGCCGCCGAGCACCCCCCGCACCCTCCCCTGCTCCACCGTCGACGACCCCCCGCACCCTCCCCCGCCGCTGACACCCCGCACCCTCTCCCGCTTTTTGATGATATTTTTAAATAACAAATTTGATGATATTTTCAAATAAGAAATTTGATGATATTTTCAAATAACAAATTTGATGATATTTTCAATTAAAAAAATTAATGATATTTTCAAAAAAAAATTGATGATATCTGATGATATCTTCTTTTCTAGTCCTCATGAAAATAACAAATTTGATAAAAAACAAATTATTAGATGCAACAAGAAATAATGAAAAAAAGTTACTAATGGCGAACCCTAGGTGGGTGCGCCATTGCTATAAGAAAAAAAAGTTACTAATGGCGCACCAGAGGAGAATGCGCCATTGCTACTAGAAAAAAAACTACTAATGGCGCACTAGAGGGTTGTGCGCCATTGCTATAGTGTCTAGCTAGATACCCCTTCGCCCGATCCCCCCTTCCCTCTCCCTCACCAGTTCCCTCTCCCTCGATCCACCGCGCCGCTCCTTACCTCGTCCCTCCCTCCATCGCGCCGCCGCCGCCGCTGCCTCGACCCACTACACCGCAGCCGCCCACGCGCCCCCGCCGCCTCCCTCTCCCCTTCCTCCCCCTCGAGCCCGCGACCTCCCCGCCACCACCAAATCTCTCTCGTTGGAGCTGCCCCTCGACAGTGGCTAGCCTCGTCGGACGCGCTCCTCGACGGCGGCGCGAGCCTCCCCGAGCGGCTGCTGCTCATCGACGATGGTTAGTCTCTGTCCCTCCCTCCCTCTCTCCCCTGCTCATCCCCATGCCCCCACGGGGCGGCGACCTAGGGTTAGGAGCAGGAGCTCGCCGTCGCCGCCCCTTCGTGCCGCTGTTGCTGCTTCTTGCGGCTGCCTTTCCCGCGCGCTCGTGCGCGGACGCTGGGCCCCACGTGCTCGTGCGTTGCCGTCGGCGCCGTCACGCGGCTGCTGTTTCTGCCATACCTTCAATTCATGCCATGCTTATCTTCAATTAACCATAGGTTTCTCAGATAGAGATATAAGTAATGGCCATTATAGATAGATGCGTGCAAATCACATGTTGTTAAGACAAGTCTAGGAAAATTATTTTGCCTGGTCCTACATGTAGCTACCATTTGGTCATACAAATTGGTGCTCCTGCATATTGTTTTTGGTCCTTATAAATTGTTCAGTAGTGTTCCTGGAGGATGACTAAGGAATTAGTGCTCTGTTATGATTTCTTGATAGAATTGTTGAACTACTGTCCTATGTATTAGTACTGATTATTTGGGTCCTTATCCTTGCTTCAAAGGATGCTGGTAGGTAAATCGGTGGCCTTATTAACCATGCTATGCCATTGTTAGCTTTCTTTTATGCATTATTTGTATACCATGTGATTTATATATTTGAGGTGCACAACCTTTATGTTGTGAATATCTTGTCCACTGATTGTTCAAGTAGTTACAACTTGGTCATCACTGTCTTTACCTGACCTATTGCAGATCTTGTGAGAATTGTAGTGCTCAAACTGTCTTTACCTGACCTATAGCAGATCTTGTGAGAATTGTACACTAGTAGAAAAAGGGTGAAACGTGAAGCACATTAGTGCCGGTTTGTATTAGAGCCGGCACAAATGTATACATTAGTGCCGTTTCCAACGGCTAGCTGGGACGCTCTCATTAGTACCGGTTCGTGGCTAACCTTTAGGACCGGTTCGTGCCACGAACCGGTACTAATGAGGGTGGTGGCAGGATGTTGTCAGTCTGGGCCCCCTCCAGCACCTTTAGTACCGGTTCGTGCCACGAACCGGTACTATAGGTCCTCCTGCATATAAACCCTTCATCCAGCTCGCTCTGTTCTTCCCCCTTTCCCCTCTCCTCTCCTCTCTATTCTTCCTCTTCTCCCCTCGAGCTCATCACACATTTTGCCCAAAATTTGTCAAGATTTGAAGGCCCCCATCCATTCAAGTGATCACAAAGGTTAGCAACTTTGTCCTTTCATCTCTCATTGCTAGAAGAGCTCTTGCAATGCTTTATATAGCTATTAATTTGTGAGTTTAGTAATTTGGGAGGAAATATATATATGTGCTAGTATTTGATTTATATGCAATTTGAGGTCAAAATAACACTTAGTTTGCATAGGTAGGTGTGGTTTACTTAGTGCCTTCTAAATCTCCGTCGTAACCACCGTCGATCGCCCGCACCGTCCCGTCGCCGGCACCACCTTGTGGTGAGCCTCTTGTTCATGAAATTTTATATAAAAAATTGATGTTTGTGTGATTTGGATATATAGTTACTCGTATAATAATTATCTTACCCGTACGTTGTTTGTTATACATCGTGCCATGGTTTTGATATCTGTCCCCGTCGGCCCTCGTCCTTGTTATGATTCGGATGTGGTATATTCTCTTTTAAAACTATTTGTTGCATTTCGTGTTTATGACAAATTATGCCCATCAAGTTGACATAGATATTTTTATCTAGGAGGTATGTGAACCGAAAATTCCAACCGACCCTATTGTCGAGAGGTTAAATTTAGTTGAAAGAGAAAATGAGTACTTGAAAGAAAAATTGAAAAGAATTGAGGGGGAGAAGATGGAATTGGAGTTGCATGTTGCCGATGTCGTCGATGATCATAAGATCAAGATGAAGAAAATGCGCTTGAAGATTAGAAAGATTAGAAAATATGCCATCGATAGTGAGGCTTGGTATCATTATGCTGTTGGATCAATTTTTACCTTAGTTGCGATCTTGATCGCATTTGTTGGTGCATTTAGTACCGGTTTGTGCCACCACCCGGTACTAAAGGGGGTCGCTTCCCGCCGCTTGGCCTGGCCAAAACATACCTTTAGTACCGGTTGGTGGCTCCAACCGGTACTAAAGGTCCATCCTATATATACAACACTTAAAAAAATTCAGTTTCCCTCTGTTTCCTCTCCCTCTCCGTCGCGCCGCCCTGCCCCGATCGACACCGTCCCCGTCGACGTCGCCGCCCCCGCCCCTCGTCGCCGACCCTGGCCGTCCCCGCCCCTCGTCGCCGCCGCCGTCGTCTCCGTCGCCGCCCTGGGCCCGCCCCCGTCCCCGTCGCCGCCCCAATCCCCGTCGCCGCCCTCGTCTCCGTCGCCGCCCCTCGTCCCCGTCGCCGCCCCCGTCCCCGTCGCCGCCGTCGCCTTGTCGTCGCCGTCGCCCCGCTGTGAGCTCTCCACCTCTAACCTCTCTCCCTCGCCCCCGGCGGCCACCATGGGCGCCGCCCCTCCCGGCCCCGAGCACACACACACACACAAGCGCATGAATTAGTATATAATTCAGATTATTTAGATTATTATTGTTTTAGTTATCAAAACACACACACAAACACAAGCATGAATTAGTATATAATTTAGATAATTTAGATTATTGTTGTTTTAGTTATCAAAATTTTTTATATGGAACACACACACACACACATATGTATGAATTAATGCATGTATATATTAGTATATACGTATTTTGTATGTTTAATAAGTTTAGATTATTTAGATTTTTATTGTTTTAGTTATCAAAATTTTTTATATGGAAATTAGTGTTTAATTAGTATAGAAATTTTTTATGTTTAATTAGTATATAATTTAGATTATTATTATTAGTATATAATTAGTGTTTAATTAGTATGGAAATTTTTTATATAATGTTGTTTTTCAGTTTTTTAATGGATGTATAGAAGTTGTGTTTTCTGTTTTTAGTGTTAGATGCTTAATTAGTATGAAATAGTATATAGATTTTTGAAATAGTAGAAATGTTAGAAATTTTAGTTATCAAAATCCAATCATTAAAAAAATATTACTTTTTGCAGGCATATAGCTAGTATTTGTTCTCGACGATGCTCGGCCCGCATCCTCGCCATCGACCCGGCCGCAACGACATCCAGCCGACCCATGTCCGGGACTGGGCTCCGACGGGCTGGCACTTGGAGGTGCTGCCTGGAGGGGCACACCGCTTGATGAGGAACCCGGCCCCGGGTCCCGTCGTCGACCCTGATCTCGTTTGGTGGCGTTCGCGTGGGCCAGTTTCGGTGCGGAGGGACCCGACCCCGCCGGAGGTGGTACATCGCCGTGTCAGGGAGGAGGATGAGCACGTCCATCGCTATATGGTTGCGTTAGAGGGCGGTAGGTTCTCCAATACCTGGCAGTATCTTCGGGGATCTCACTTCAGCTATGATCCTGTGAGGGTTCCTTCTCTTTGGGTGTCCACCGCCCGCGCCGTAGGAACCGCGAGTGTCCTAGATTCTTCTGTAGTATTCGATCTTTAATTAGCTAGCCAGTGATGTACTATTCAATATTATATATTATTCGAGATGATGTATTCGAGATTATATCTATTATTCTAGACGAAGTATTCGAGATTATATCTATTATTCGAGAGGATGTAATTTGAATACTAAATTGTTTTATATTTCTTTTGAATTAGTTAAATAAAAGCTATGGCAGACAATACCGACATAGAGGGAGAACAGACCATGTTTGATATGATACGCGGGCCAGATGATGATCAGAATGAAGAAGATTATGACGGCTCCGAATTTCGAAACAACACCGGAGAGGGTGATATGATATTCGATCGCGACGACCGAATTGATGAAGTCATGAACATGTTGATCCTGAAACAACAAAGACCGACAAGGTATATATATTTATATAAGTAGGTATCTGGTGATCATCACATGTTTTAAATGACTTGAAGATATATTAACGAATCGATCTTTGTTCTTTCAGCCATCCGGATCGAGCAAATCTTCAGGCAAAAGGAAGAAACGAGGCCCGAACAAAAAGTTGAAGGAGGGCGTAAAGTACAATATCGAGGCAGTCAGACCTAATGGCGAACCATTAGCGCCTAAGAAGATTGCGGACAAGTTCGTTCATCAGTGCGGAGTTCTTGTGAAGGACCAACTCCCGATCTCCCATCAAGAATGGAGAGAGACAGCAAAAGACAAAATACAAAAAGGCAAAGAGGACGCTGCTCCACGTCCAGATGTTACTTTTGTCGACAAGAATCAAAAAGATCTGCTTTGGGATACTCTCATGGAACATTTCACCCTACCAGATCATTTCACAGAAGCAGATGTGCAGAAAGTCAAGGACGCTGCTCTTAGGAAGATGGCGGTTGCATTCAAGAACCACAAGAATCGTGAATGGGAGAAGTACGTCAAGGGAGGAAGGTAGACTCCAGTATTCGAGGGAACACTAGAGAACCAACGTGCTCATTGGGACGATTTCGTGAAATTCAAGGATTCGGAATTAGCTAAGGAACGGTCGAGAATAAACAAGAAGAATGCCGAAAAAAAGGATAAGTTCAATAAGCTGGGGCCAGGTGTCTATGCGGTGGCGATGCCTAAGTGGGATAAGTCTGAGAAAGAGATGGAGGATGCAGGTGCCACTCCGGTTACTAAGAGCTGGCCCCTCAGGGTCAGGACTTGGTTCTATGCCCATGGGGGGGAGTTGGACCCGAAGACAGGCAATGTTTTGACGAGGGCAAGTCTGAAGGGAGCCGACGATGCGATACTTGTTGCAATAGAAGAGGCACGATCGGGGGTGTTCGAGACCAATAGAGAGAACGATGAGCCTACGCGTGCCCTAGGAAATCCTGGACACCCGGGAAGAGCACGAGGCAAGGGCGCTATTCCGTGGTATGAGGGGTTTTCAGACTGGAACACCGACTACAGAACCCGTGCGAGAAAGAAGATTGCGGAGGAGAAGAAGAGGGAGATGGAGGAGGAGCAGAGGAAGCGGGACTATGAACGCCTTCAAGGCCTAGAAGCAAGTCAAGCGGAATTGGTAGTCAAATTCCAGCGGTAGCAGGAGCAGATCGACTCACTTACCCAGCAAAGGGGGTCTCAGTAGCTACAGCAGCTAGCGAATGATCCAGCATTGGATAGCACCGCCCCATCCATGTCGAGAAGCAGCGTGGGTTCCGCCCCGGACGATGCAATGCTGGGTAGATACCCCGTGGATGACATCACGGAGAACACTAGCTGCGAGCTACACGTCAAAATGAAGAACATATCCATGAAGGTGGCGGATGCCGTTGCTTTTACAAATCCCCCCGAGGCAACCTTCCATTGCAACCTGATTCCAGCGGGCTATGCTCGTGTCTTGGTTGATGAGGTGGTGGACCCATATTCGGAGCTAGAGCTTGACATTCCTGGAGGTGACGACGAGCGCTTTCTCGGAGACGCCAACCATCGTATCATCCTATGGAAAAAGGATTGCATCATCTTTCGAAGGCCACCGACACTGCGTCAGCCGACTCCTCATCGAAGTCCGCCACCGAGTCAGCAGTCTCCCGCTCCTGCAAGTCCACCAAGTCCGGCAAAGTGTTAGGCCACTCCTCCTCCAAGTACGGCAAAGTGTCAGGCCACTCCTCCTCCTCCAAGTCCGCCACAGCGTCAGACGTCCACTCCTCCTCCAAGTCTGGCACAACCTCAGGCCACTCCTCCTCCAAGTCCGGCACAGCTTCAGGCGGCCACTCCTCCTCGTCCAACTCAGCCCCGTCAGCCGTCTCCGCCGCCTCAGCAATCGCAGAAGAGACACCCCGCAGCTATGGTGCGTAGTGGTACGAGTCGAGGTAGTACAAGAAGTACAGGCGGAGGCAAGCGATATAAATATGGTCCAAGCCTCACGCCTCTTCCGCAGAGGGCTTATGACAGGTCCGAGGAGGAAATCGCAGCCATATCGAAGTCCGAGGTGGAAGCCCATTTTGCACCGAAACCGCCAACGCCGCCAAGGGAGAAAGTGCCTGAGGAAACGATTGACCACTTCATTCGTATGGCTCAAGCACCAGCTCCCAAGCCTGTTGACACAGACTATGAGCGCCACATCAGGAAGTTAAATCGAGCACGTCTACGTAAGGAGGCGAGCTCGCGATCGAGCAAACAAGAAGCAGCTGTCAAAAAATGCGGGAAAACCATTCCCCAGCTGGGAGAACATGCGGCGCAATTGATCCCCTCGCTTGTTGTGCCAACAACACATGACAGTACGCACGCCCAATATTATTGTGGGCAAACAGTTTACGTTCCTGAGGTGGGCAATGTGGTAATAATGGAGGACCATATAATGCAGGCTGAAGTTCTCAAAATCACTGTTGGATAACTCCTCGAGATCGAGCACATGCCTGTGCTTAGAGAGGATGAAATAAAACGGAAATATGTCCGGGGCCAACCTTTGGTCGAGCCAGACAAGTTTAAGAACCTCCCAACCAGAATGTATGAACTGCATCAATGGTACATGAACATTACCAAGATTTCCGATCGATTGTCCCTCATGGTGAATGTCAAGGAGGGGCATTACTACCATGAGAAAGCTGTGTCCGTTGAGTACTCTGAACTGTTTCAGTTATACAATCAAGACGCACTCGACAAATCTATCGTCAGTTGCTATTGTCTGTAAGTGATTTCTTTCTGTAATTTAAGTCTCAAGCTAGCTGTAGTGATCCTTTTGATCAATCATTACCTGTAATTATCCTCACTATATTCTTTTCTGTGGTATTATATGCAGGATGAAGATGTACGAAATGAGAAAAGGTGGACGCTATGGCATTGGGTTCATTGACCCAAACACCGTTAATGAATACACATGGAAAATAGATGCACGTCATCAAAAGGCCGTAGAGGACAGCATGCTAGAGTTCTCGAAGCACCTCAAATACAATGAAGATATACTACTTCCTTACAACTTCGAGTGAGTCACACTGTCTTGTACTACAAATTCTCTGTTTTTGCCTACTAGCTAGCTACATGTTTTTGCTTACATATGCCCGCTTAATTAAGATATGCAAACGTGTGTGCATGCAGATTTCACTGGGTCTTGTGTATCATTAAAGTTGACACCGGAACAGTTGAAATACTGGACTCACTACTCAAAGAAAAAACTGACTATAACATCTTGTTTGGGATAGTCAACAGGTAATTTCAATCATTATTAACTATATATCTCGGCCTATTTAGTTTTGTCATTTCATGATATGAACTATTTAATAACCCCTTTATTCATTTTCTTTGTCGGCGGGCAGTGCTTGGGCAAGGTTCAGCAGCGTCACGGAAGGCGAATGGAAAGAAAAGCTTAAATGGGGAAGACCCAAGGTAAGTAATTAAGTAGTACTAGCTAGCTAGCTAGCTGCCATCTCTTTAATTATCATGCTTGATTAATTATTACCTGATCAAATTCCATTCTTGTAAAGGTCCTGAAGCAGGCGCAGGGGACTGATCTGTGTGCATTCTGCGTTTGCGAGAACATTCGCATGATGGCGTCCGAAAGGAGCAGATCTCAAAGACAGGAATGGGTACGCTTGTCAAAACACTATTCATAATTTTTTACACCATTATCGACATCTAGTCACACAACTAATACACATGCTTATTGATCTCCTTCTTAACAGTTCAGAGAGGTGCGGGCGAACCTCCTAGAAATGGAGCGCGTAGAAGCACTTCAAGAGGAAATAGCGGGATTTTTGCTCGACCAGGTCATAAATCCGAAGGGAGAATACTATTACCCGCTACCGCCCTCATGAAAACCACTTCCAATTGTCATCGTGCTCCGAAGGCACCAATTAGGCTAATGCCACTGGCTCCGAAGGCAACATGCATATGTAGGAGAAATTGTATATACCTATACATGTGTGTATGTGTGAATTAATTAATATGATGGTTTGTGAGACATTTATGATATATATATGCATGATTGGTTCTACTAGAAATTCTATATATATATATATATATATATATATATATATGCATAACGTGTACAATGTGTAGTATCGCAAAATACCAGCAAACGAAAAAGAATTAAAATGGAAACACAAAATTAAATGAAAAAGAAATCATAAAACTAAAAAAAACCCAAACCTTATAGTACCGGTTGGTCTTACCAACCGGTACTAAAGGGCTCCAGGACCCCGGAGCTGGCTCGTGCCACGTGGTTGCCCTTTAGCACCGGTTCATGCTGAACCGGTACTAAAGGGGGGGGGGGGCTTTAGTGACCACACTTTAGTGCCGGTTATGGAACCGGCACTAAAGGGCCTTACGAACCGGTGCTATTGCCCAGTTCTGCACTAGTGGTAGTGCTCAAACTGTCTGATTTAAGAATCAGCTAGCAGATTTTTGTTAGCTATAGAAGGAGAGTGCCTGCTGATTAGTGTTTATTTGCTTTTTTGGCGCTTAATTGGTTATTTGTCTGAAGTAGTGTTAGTTCTGATCATGATTGTTGTGCTTATGGCTTTAGAAAATGATAAACTGTTTGAATCTGATAGGAAGGTGTCCTTTTGGATTTGTTGGTAAATCTGTTTTATTCAATGGTTATTGACAGTATATTATCATTCCTATTTTAGGAAGGTCTATTCCTGCAATATCATTGCTACCTTTTATTGGCAAATCATTTGGTTCACATCCTAGAATCTTGTTGGATTTGTAACTTGGTCCACTCAACTTCTTTTGTACCATGTGAGTCATCATTGATGAAGTAGTAGTTTAAGGTCTGTTAGGTGTACCTAAATTACTCTAGTGATAGGAGTAGTAGTGGAGGCCATCTGGTTGCACTACTACTGCTAGGACTTGCTCCAGATTTTAGGATTTCTTTTCTTTTAGGATTTATTTTCTTCTAGGACTAGGTTTTTATTATTTTTCTGTTGTGATTGTTTTTTGAGCTCTTTCTTTTTCATTTCCTACTATCCTTATCCTAATAATCTTAAATAGTTATGATGTGTGTAACAGGATTATATCTTGGATTTGCTAGTGGACTTTGGGAGTTTCTTAGCCAGCTTGGTGACTCCATATTTTTCACTATTTCAGCAAGTCTTTTGTAAGCATTAAACTTTCAGCACTACATTTTTATCTTATGTGTACATCTGTTTGCTTCCAATTGCTATATATGTATTGTTGTTACTAAAAATGATGCAGCTCCTGTCAATTGCTATACATAAATATGTGTATGATGATCCTCCTTTCCTACAGTAGTATAGCACTTGCAGTAGTATGGCACTTGCAATAGTGGTGCCTACGCAGGATACAGTTCAGATTTCAATTATTTCAGAAATTGGTATGACCAAAGATGCTATTGTATATAAATGGGCTGCTGTAAAACTGTTCTTCATCTTTACAGTGCTGTTGTATGGACATATGCTGAATTTTCTGCTCTGATTGTTGCTCAAAGAAATTTAGCAAAAAAATGGGGTCCTGGGAGACGCCGCTGCTGCTTGAGGCCCTTGAGAGGCCCTTCGTCTCGTGATGATTTTGCAGGTACCCCGAGAGGCCCTTGAGTTTGCCGGAATGTCGATTAACTTCCGTTCCGGCAAATTCGGGTACTCCATATGTCCTATTTTCAGCAAAGGTCATGCTGAAATTTTCCGTGAATTTTAGCATGACTTTGCTAAAAATCGGATATATGGGGTACTTGCTACTAATGCATGGGCCGGGGTATCTTAGTACTTAATTAAGTAGGAATAGCTGCCCCTTTATTCTTGCTGCATTAAACCATAGGTGGCAATAGAGCGAAGTTATTAGGCCCAACTTAGAATTCTCCTCAACATCGATAAACCCTAGATGATAAACCCAAGATATGTGGCAATAGAGCCAAGTGATTAGTGCCATGTGATTAGGCCCAACCTAGGGTGCCTCGGCATCGATAAACCATAAATCATGAAAACTTAACTTAGCATTTGGGGTGCCTCGGCGTCGACAAACCCTAAATGATGAAACCTTGGCTTTTAGGGTGCCTCGATGTCGATGAGAATCTAAATGATGTACGCTTAGGCTTTTAGGGTGCCTCCGCATCGACAAACCCTAAATGATAAAAGCTTAGCTTTTAGGATGCCTCAGTGTCGACAAACCCTAAATGATGAGACCATGATCTTGTTCCTTGACAGTAACCAACTTTTTGACCAAACTATTTTCCTATTTAGAGCGAAACATGGCCAACAATGATGAGGCCGGCGGTTCGGGCGGCAAGCAATTCTGGGAGCTGTCCCAGGAGATGGAGGAACAACCTCACCGCTATGAGGACGCCGTGGAAGACACCAATCCTGACTACACAACCCCTAGTGGCGTCGGGGATGACACCACTAATGGTGCCGCCGAGGATGCCACCACTGATGATGGTGGCGCACACACAGATGGCAGCCAACCGAAGAAGCAAAGGAAGGACCGGCGCCGGAATGCACTTAGCATCCTCAAGGAGGAATTTACTCAAGTGCACTCCGACGGACATCCAACGGAGCCCAAACATATAGTCAAGGGGTACTAGCTTCAGCTCGGGTGCATTCTCCAGAGCACCGTCTCGATCAACACCGAGAACCTTAGGCATAAGGACCGACGGAATTTGTGCAACCTCCTCTTCACGAAGTTGCACGAACGATACAAGTTCCCTGCCGATTTTGAAAACACACGCCTCCCAGGGAACAAAGTGAACAGGCCGCCCTCATGAGGATGATCATGGCCCTGTCTACTTGGAGAAGCACGGTGAAGAGAATGATTGATAAAGGTGATAGATATGAGAAGATCAAGGCGAAATATTCTTCGATCAGTGAAGATGACTACAAGGAGTTCAAGATCAAGTGCGATAGCAGCGCAACCTCCAGATCAAGTCAGTGGGGGAAAGAAATGTGGGAGTTGAATTTAGGGGAACACAAACTCGGTCCTGGCGGTTACACAGTGGCGCAGCCTATATGGGACAAGGAGGACGCGGAGCATGCCAAGCAAGGCCTACCGCCCCGCTTCAAGAAATACAGCAGTGACAAGCAGACCAGGAACTTTGTCAGGGCCCGGTACAAGGAGGACCCGATAACAAAGGAGCTTACCATGGATCCGAAGACCAGGGCACTTGAGCTTGTTCTGGTAAGGAATACACCCCCGTGTAATTAGCTCCATATGGTTGCACTCTAATTAATCCCCAATATTTCTAAATGGTTCACGTTCCTTCCGCAGGAAACTGAAATCAGTAGCGCAGGGTCGTCTCAGAGCTCCCCTTTTGACACCCCTTTAAATAGGGCGTTGAACGTAATGAAAAACAAGGATAAGCTCAATAAGACGACGTCAGCTGGTCGTGTGGCCGGCAAAGGCTTGTCCACAAAATGGTTGTCATACTATACCGCTGGTGGGCGGAAGAAGAAAAAGACCAGCTCAGAAAGCCAGACACGCGAGGATGAAGCACTCAAGGCACAAGTGTCGCGGATTCTGGAGCTTGTCCAAGAGCAAGTGGAACAACAAATAGGAACGCCATGGTGCCTACATTGATTCATGGGCTGACGACGTGGATTGTCGGCGGCCAACAGGGGCCTCCCCCGGTTCCCAGCTTCACGGCCAGCGACTTGCACAGTGCGCAGGCGGCACCATTGGTGTCTCCGACAGCGCCATTGGTGTCTCCGGCGGAGGCGGTATTCGTGTCTCCGGCGCCGGCATGGGCATTGGAGCTTAATGCACCCGGGTGTACGCCGGCCGGCACCTTGCCAGCAAGCGCCCCCTCTGTCAGTTGCACGCCCGCTGTTGGCGGTGCGTCGACATTAGCCGAGCTCGACGGCATCACGGTAACTAAGCCTCTCGGCCGATGACTTCATCTCCTTGCCATTGACTGGGCATCCCTGACGCCCTACATGTTTTTGCAGGGCGCCGCCGACATTCCTTGCACTCTTCTGCACTTCGTGGGCGGCGAGTTGGTCGATGTCGCCAAGGGCAAAATCGTTCAACCGGGCAACCCCATGTTCCACGGTAATCCGATGCCACCCACAGTGTATAGGGTTGAAGTGGTTCGGGTGCTGCCAGGCTGCGACGAGCTGTTACCTCCGATTCGACCCGCTGGGGCCGACGAAGAAGATGAGATGACCCTCAGCGCCTGCGTAAACTGGCCCCTGCTTCTGCCGAAGAGCCAGATTCCTTTGGGGGCAGGGGAAACCACCCCAAAGACAAGACCGCCAGTCGTGCTGGCGCCAAGCCATGGCAAGAACGCCGCAACACTACCGGACCTGCTGGACATCCCTATGGCGGACATCCCTATGGCACAGGATCCGGACATCCCTATGGCACAGGATCCGGACGACAACGACTATGACGACGGTACATTTACCAAGGTCGTTAAGTGCTTTGCCGAACATGGGTACGCTGACGAGTTTTGCGGGCCTCTTTCTCAAGAACCCAACCAAGATGACCACGATCTAGCTGGTATGGCGAAGAAATCCAATTGCAACAGGCGTCGTCTGGCGTTCAGTTCTTAGGAGATCCCTCCGGCTCCCGCCTTCACCTAGCCTCAGATAGCTGAGGTGCGAAATATTACCAACCCCAACATGCTCAAGAAGGCGTTCTGTGAGCAGAACTCGGTCCCATTACAGGAGATTAAGAAGAAGGGACGGAAACGAAAGACTAACAAGGCCGCCGGTGCGAGCCAGCCGGCACCGAGTTCGATCCGTGCTCAGGACGGGCCACCTTCACCTAAGGATATTTCGAGGAGGGTGCATGTGGCGGGTAGGGCGATGCTACCGCCAAATATGCTCAATGCTGCAACCGGTGCTATGCGGAGTCTGCACGACAGTGTTCTTTCTTTGGAGAAGCAGCGTCTCAGAGAGAATGATGTGGCATACCCGTTTTTAGTGGCCAAGGTGCCAGAAGGCAAGGGCTTTGTGGATGGAGACATCGGGGGTACGACCGTCCTGCGGTTTGATGACATCTTTGCTATGTTTAACCTTCATCCGCTGCACTACACCTTCATTCGGCTGTTTTCGCTGAGTATGGAGATGCGGATCATTAGAGACAAGACCCCGGACATCGTGATAGTTGACCCCTTCTACATGCGTGCCAAGCACTTCAGCAGCGCTGGGGACCGCCAAGTTGCGAGTTCACACCTCGAAGGCGTCATTCTGGCAAACCCAGATAAGGATAACTTCCTTGTGGCTTACTTTCCTGAGTAAGTCATCCCTTAACCGCCCCGTAACATATGATTTCTTAGATTTCGATTGTTCTTTTTTTCTAACATTCCGTGTTCTGTGCAGTGACACAGATTGCACACTCATCCTCTTAAGCCCGAAATATTCCATGGCCACGTATGTCGACCCGAACCGTAACTCCAAGATAGACTACACAAATGTCAAGAAAGTTCTTGATGATGTTCTCCCCGGCTACGCCAAATCTGGAGGCACCTTCACCAGGGCAGTTCATAAGTACGGCAAGCACACCTTCTGACACAATACGAAGTTCTGCGGCGTCAAGGAGCCGCCTGGCGGTCAGAAGGATGCCTACTATGCCCTCCATCACATGCGGGCGATCATAAGGGACCATCATCACCTTCTGCTACCAGATAATCTCAAAGATTGGGCAGCGAGGTTGTGGGCAATCCAGGACGCAGACCTCCGACAAGAATTCTTTCGCATCTAGTCAGAGTTTGCGGACATCATCCATCAAGATGTCCTTCATACCTCGGGGTAGTTCTTCCTCAGATATCAACCGTCCAACAGTGAGATAGATTGAATGCTACAATTGCAGGGTGACAACGGCCGCGATTTCATGACCATCACGACAAACGACGGCTTCACCCACGCTCCTATCCGATGAGTCGAGTCGAAAGTAGTGATGTGTAGTTCTGAAACATTGATTGGCTCATGTTGTAATTAAACTTTAATGAATTCGTATGTCTCTTTGGTTTGGACAGTCATTCAACTTAGATGTAATCGATGCTATTTATTAGTAGGATCATGAATCGTGCTATTAATGTCTTGCTTTTCTCTTCCGATCCTTTTGTTGCATACTTACATATTGCTTATCTATTGTTTGTTGTTTGGCTTGTGCATAGATATGCCATTGTATGTCGTGTACAAGGGTAAGGTTCCCGTAGTCTACGACGACTAGGAGGAGTGTTGGAGACAGGTTTACCGTTTCAGCGGTAACAGTTACAAAGGGTACACCACTAGGGCGGAGGCCGAATCTAGATATGCCCGCTATCTAGCGGGAGAGAGGAGGGAGCGTTGGAGGAACCGGGTGAAGACCAGTTTGATCGCGATGATGCTCATCGTGATGACCGCACTTCTCTTCTATGTGATGGTAGTTTAGATGATTGATATCGACTTGTAATGTGAAGACAAACTCGATACTCGCGGTCTTGAGACTTGTAATGTTTTATATTCGTTCGGTCTTTTGAATTCGGAGACTAATATGATGAATTGTATTCGGAGACTAATCTTCTATTGTATTCGATGAATCTGCTGTTGCTCTGTGCTGCTGTCTATATTTTGTCCAATAATATATTTTGTAACCTGTGCAAAAATCAGAAAAGTAAAAAAAAACCAAATATTCATACTAATGGCGCATCACCTCGAGGTGCGCCATTAGTATGCCAAAGGTTACTAATGGCGCATCACCACAGAGTGCGCCATTAGTATGACAAAGCACATGGTTACGTATGCCCCCCAGGAGGCTTACTAATGGCGCATGGTCTTACATACTAATGGCGCACTGCTTGGTGCGCCATTAGTATACCAGATACTAATGGCGCACCAGTGGTGCGCCATTAGTAAAAAATACTAGTGGCGTGGTACTAATGGCGCACCGGTAGTGCGCCATTAGTTGGAAAAACCGGTGCACCATTAGTAGGCCTTTTCCTAGTAGTTCGCCCCCTATCTCGTGGGCCCCTCGGGCGTCCACCGACCTACTTCTTCCTCCTATATATACCTACGTACCCGAAACCATCAGGGGCAACCACGAAAAGCTATTTCCACCACCGTAACCTTCTATATCCACGAGATCCCATCTTGGAGCCGTCGCCAGTGCTCCGCCGGAGGGGGAATCCACCACGGAGGGCCTCTACATCAACTCCAAGGCCTCTCCGATGAGTTGTCAATACCACAGACCTTCCTCCTATATATACCATAGACCTTCGGGTACATAGTTATTAGCTAGATGGCTTCTTCTCTCTCTTTGAATCTCAATACCATGTTCTCCATCATCTTCTTGGAAATCTATTCGATGGAACTCTTTTTGCGGTGTGTTTGTCAAGATCCGATGAATTGTGGGTTTCTGATCAAGTTTATCTATGAGAAATATTTGAATCTCCTCTGATTTTTTTATGTGTGATTAAGTTATGTTTGCAAGTCTCTTCGAATTATCGGTTTGGTTTGGCCTACTAGATTGATCTTTCTTGCAATGGTAGAAGTGCTTAGCTTTGGGTTGAATATTGCGGTGTTGTCACATCCCTGGTCCTGTTATGCACTAGGCTAGACCTCAGGTGTGCATCATGTTTAAATTCAAATGAAATTTGAATTGAGGAATTTTCAAAAGCCTCAGGAAACCTCTAAAAATAACCAACATTTAAATCTTCTCAAATGTGTCCAAGAAAATGTTCCTGTTATTCCATGGAAATATTGGTAAGAGGTAAAATTTAAACCAATATTTTTGGAGTCACAGAGATAATTATTTTGGCCATTTGAATTAATCCAATAACTATTTGCTTTGGATTTATATTTAATATATATTAAAGATGACTCCAATAATTCTGGAAGTTTGTGAGTGGCTTTGTATATATTTTAGCAAGCCAGATAAAAATCTACAGAATTTATTTAAATGATTTAGTTGCTAAACTAAATCAAAACAAACTACAGATAATAGAAAAAAAGGTAAAAGAGAGAGAGCAGAAGGACTTACCTGGCGCCACTTACCTGGCCCAACACTGTGCAGCCAGCAGCGGCCCAGCCCACCTCCTCCCCCTTGTCATCTTCCTCCCCTCGCACCGAAGCAGCTCGGTGGCGAGCGCCGATGCCGCCTCGGCCACCTCCTGCTTCCACCGAGGCGTTCCCGAGCCTCCCCCTCACGCCACCACGATGCCCCGACCCCCTGGAACCCCTCGACCTCTCCCATCGTCTCCCCCCTTTCTTTGGCTCCCTCTCTCCTCCACCGAGCGGAGCCCCGTCGCCACCGACGCCGTTCGCCGCGGCCACCACCACCCTCTCGCCTCCCCGACACCTCCCAGAGCTCCGCAGTGCCTCCCTCTACCTCCTCAACGAGCCACGAGGCCCCAGACGTGCCGCAACACCGCCTCGATGTCTTCTTCAACCTCGGGACCGCCGGCCATCTTCGTCAAATTCGTCGGCTCCGGTGCCTCCCCGAGCTCCCCGAGGCCACCGTCGCAACCCCTGTGAGCTCCACTCCGTTTCCCCTCCTTCATTTTGCTCGTTCCCGTGCCGTAGCACCCCCGGCTACATTCCCGAGCACCGCTGTCCGCCATGGCCGCGTACCTCTCCTGACCCGAGCCCCTCTGCTCGAACCCGTGGCACCAGCACGCTTCTGGTGGCCCGCGGATGCCGTCTGGACCATCAGTTTCTCTCCTAGCGCGCCGCAGCCCAACCCCGCACATGGCCGAACTCCGGCCGCCGCCTCGGGCTCCACTCCGGCGAACCCCGGCCACCCCCGCACCTCCCGTTGGTCCCCCTAGATGCGCACGGGCGCGGGCTACCTCCTGGTGCCCTTGGCGCGTCGATCCGATGCCCCTAGCGCAAGTCCGGCGTCCCCCCGCCGTGCTCTGTGGTCGTCGCCGGCTACACTCCGGCGAGAGCTGATGTGGCCGGTCATTAGGGCCTAACCACCCCCCCCGCTAACCCAGGCCTTGGCCACTAAGTGTGGGCCCCATGCCCTTAACTAACCACGGTTAACCCCCTGTTTAGTTTAAGTTAACCACAGTGGCCCCACGCGTCGGAATTGACCTAGCTGACCTGGCTGTTGACCGGTCCCACCTGTCAGTGAGTTAAAACCACCCTGTGTCACTGACGTGTGGCCCCCACACGTTAGGTTTGACCAGCAGCAGCGTCTGTTGACCTGCTGACGTCACGGTGACGCACTGATGACGTAGTAAATGTTTCTGGAATTTAAATAATTCTTAGATGAGTTATTATATTCCAGAAAATGCCTAAAACTTCTAAAATTCATAGAAATTCAACCGTAGCTCCAAATTAAATAATTTATATATGAAAAATTATCAGAAAAATTCAAGGAATCCATCTGTACCATTTTCATGCATGTTAGAACAACTTATCACTACTGTTTAGGACAAATGAAGTGAATGACATTTAAATAACCACATATGGAGTTTGAATTTGAATCTTGGATTCAAACCAACTTCATTTAATCTGGTTTTAGGTGCATTAGCCCAAAACACATTCATATTGCCATGTCATAGCATGCATCATATTGTGCATTGCATTGATTGTGTTTCTTCTGTGTTGCCGGTGATTGCCCCCTTTCGATAGACGTGATACCGATGATGTGATCGTTGACACTGATGAAGACTCAATGTTATCTTCAGAAGTGCCAGGCAAGCAAAACCCCCTTGTTCATTCCGATACAATCCTACTCTCTCGCTCCTGCTCTCTTTTACTGCATTAGGACAACAACGATTCATCTGTTACTTGCTGCGGTAGCTGAACCCCTTTATCCTTTGCATGACCTGTCATTCCACAGTAAATAGATGAAACCCACTAGTATGAGTAGGAGTTGTTTGAGCCCTGATGTGCCTACTCATTCATGCTTGTTTGTCATGCCTGCTACTGCTTAGAGTTGAGTCAGGTCTGATTCATCGGGGATGAATCAGAGGCGGGTGAACATGTCCTACTGTGTGTGAGCTAAGTGTGTGAACACGATTTGGTAAAAGGTGTCGGTGAGAGGCCATGTAGGAGTACATGGTGGGTTGTCTCATTGAAGCCGTCCTCAGGAACTGAGTTCTGTGTTTGTGATCCATGATTCAGCTACTACCATACATTGGGCCCTGAAATATGACCCCGCTCGACTTCTTATTCACCCTAGTCCTCTGTCCAGGAGTTGCAAGTAGTTTCTGGTGTTTGTAGTATGCTGGAGGCCGTGGACAGCGCTGACCGTAGGGGTGGGCTGTGATGCGGTAGGCACGTGGCCGGGTAAACCGGGCACCCGTTTGGTGTCACGGAACCCTGTTCACATCGTTTGGGGCTGTGAGCGAAACTCCGGCCGGATCTCCTCATGGATGGAACCCGAATAGGCGATAAACCTGGACTAGAGACTTGAGTGTTTAGGTAGGTCGTGGTCTACACCCACGTCGGCTTTCGCTTGAAGTCTGCCGAGCACATGTCGTGTGCAGACGCTAAGTGGTGGAAACATGTATGAAGAAGTACACCCCTGCAGGGTTAACATCATCTATTCGAATAGCCGTGTCCGCGGAAAAGGACTTCTGGGTTGCTTATATCAGTTCATAGACAAGTGAAAGTGGATACTCTAAAATACGCAAGATAAGCGTGAGTGCTATGGATGGCGTTCTCGTAGGGAGACGGGAGCGGATCCATAGTGGTGTATTGATATGGTGAATATGTGGACTCGTGTGCGCCACCTCAAAAGAGTTACTTGCAGTCGTAGTTCAGGATAGCCACCGAGTCAAAGCTGGCTTGCTGCAGTTAAACCCCACCATCCCCTTTGTTGATAATGATGCATATGTAGATAGTTCTGATGTAAGTCTTGCTGGGTACATTTGTACTCACGTTTGCCTATTTTATGTTTTTGCAGAGAGACTTCAGTCTCACTAGTAGTTCCGCGTGGTCTTCGACGTTTAGCTTGATACCTCAGCTACGATCTTGTGCCCTCGGCAGGATCTGATAGATAGTCAGGCTTCTCAGCCTTTTTCATTTATAGATGTCTGTACCCAGACATGATAGCTTCCGCTTGTGCTTTGACTTGTATGCTCTGATTGTTGGGTCATGAGACCCATGTTTGTAATGCTCGCTCCTCGGAGCCTATTGAATAAATTACTTGAGTCGTAGAGTCATGTTGTGATGCCATGTTGTATTTGCACATATCGAGCATATTGTGTGTATGTTATTGAAATGCTTGGTATGTGTGGGATCTGGCTATCTAGTTGTTTATCCTTAGTAGCCTCTCTTACCGGGAAATGTCTCCTAGTGTTTCCACTGAGCCATGGTAGCTTGCTGCTGCTCCGGAACACTTAGGCTGGCCGTCATGTGTCCTTCTTCGTTCCTGTGTCTGTCCCTTCGGGGAAATGTCACGCGATGAATACCGGAGTCCTGTTAGCCCGCTACAGCCCGGTTCACCGGAGTCCTGCTAGCCCAGTGCTATAGCCTGGATTCGCTCGCTGATGACCGACACGTTCGATGCTGGGTCATGGATGCCTGTCCCTGTAAGTCTGTGCCACTTTGGGTTTACGACTAGCCATGTCAGCCCGGGCTCCTTATCATATGGATGCTAGCGACACTATCATATACGTGTGCCAAAAGACGCAAACGGTCCCGGGCAAAGGTAAGGCGACACCGTGGGAATACCGTGCGTGAGGCCGCAAAGTGATATGAGGTGTTACATGCTAGATCGATGTGACATTGAGTCGGGGTCCTGACAGCGTTGGTATCAGAGCTTGACTGCCTGTAGGATTACCAAGCCAAACTCGTCGAAGTTGAGTCTAGAAATTCTTTAGTTATATGTAGGGAAATTGATTGTGGGATGGAACGTAAGGCTCTTTTTACTCCTTATACCTCATGGCCTTCTGATCTGAGTCATCATCTTCTCTTCTACGGGGATTAAGAACTAGGCTATCTTTTCTTTCTATCAGGATCACGTGTTACTAATCCGTAGACTTATAGATTGTTGGATTTAAGTCTCAGTTCAGTTCTTACTACTTCTGTATGTTAATTGTTGATATCGAAACCTTGATATTGTGCTTCTGAGTGGTTATGCCACCATTTTTGTGAATGTCTCAAATCTTTTCTGAGCATTTACAGCCGTTATGTTGTCTGAGTCATCCCAGGTTTCTAAATAGTCTGATGCATTTGCAAAATCCTTTCCCTCTGGTTTCGATGTTCCTTTATGCCAGCTCAATCACACTAATTGTTGAGTTGAGGTATTCTATTGCCTTGACATTATGTTGGAGTTATTATTGTGACCCGAGGTGTCTTAGGGGATCATCTAGTAGTCTAGCCATGATTTATGTTCCAGTGTGATGACTCTGGCCGTCATTATCGAAAGCATCCCGTGATGCCATTTAGTAGTAGGTATTCTATCCCTGGGTTTTGAACCCGAGATTCACCCTACTTGCTTCATGTTGATAGTTTTGCTCGTTCCTTTAGGTTATTAGTAACCTTTGCGTTAGTCCTCGATGTTCGTGGTATTCCTTTCTTCCAAATACTATGAACCGCTTATGGCAGATGTTCCTCGCTGGTCGAAAGATCACAATCAGAGTGCTCTCGATGGGTTCTCGATTCTACATTGTGACTCTGCCAGTTCTACCTTTCTGCATGGGTTATCCGGAAGAAATATGTGGAATTCGTTCGACATGCTAAACCATGCATCCACAACTCAGAAAATCGTATGTTCCTTTGAGTTGTCCCTCTTTAGTTGTTTTCTGGCCCTCGTCTACCAATTGATAGTCAGGAGTAATTGTGCATTCGTGTTATCAATGCTTATTACTCTTGTGGTCCGTCAAGCCATTCTGTCCTGAATGACTTGGAGAAACAAACTCCAGTACCTCATCCATATTTAGGATTGGGTCAAAGTAGTTGTGTTCCGCACATCAAGTTACAATCCAGCTTCTGGTCTGCTCTACCCTGAAGTATTACCTTCTTTATGACAGGAATTTCATGAGAATTGCACCACCTTTTGTGAATTCTTGACATAGTGATACTTCTCGCCATCCTTTTTCATTCCTCGGTTCCGTGTTGTTGCAGCCGGAGTGCCGACAAGTGAATCATGATGTGTGAACTCAATACTCCTAGCAACCCCATTGCTTGGTAGTTAATGGACAATAATCTTATTCCTAGTATGTTGGTTATTGGATCACCATTCTAAGATTGATCGTGCTACCTAGTCCTTATTTCATGTTGCACTCTTTGATTGATGAGTAGGATTTTGTCAAGTCCTCGCTCATTTGATCATATCATCTTGCCCTGAAAAGCAAGATTGTTCTCGAGTTTAGTAACATATCGGTGGTTTGTGATTTCCGAAGATCTTCTCGGAAGTATTACCAGGTTGTCACCTGACCGCTATGTTGAGCTCGTGATCAAGTTGGTTTCTTGTGAACCACCTTCTCTCCAAGAATCGGTGTTAGATATCCCTGAGCTAGTTGGTTAAGCTAAACGACAACTTGGAGGGTTGGAAGATAAAAGCTTGCCTGACTTAGTTCGTTCCAAAGGGATATTCTTGTGTAGTGTGTGTTGAAGAAAGATGATATCTTCATCGATTGGTCCCTGTGATCAGTTGCTGGACCTATTGTCTTATCAATCCTTTGATTTGAGTGTGGGCTATCGTCAAATCAAGTCAGAACCAACGATGTTCGTAATGTTGTCTTACTCGTGGTTGATTCCTCGAGCATACACCATTATATCTTTTGGGTCTGACCAATGCTATCACCGTGTTCACATGATGGTGGAAGTTCAGTGATATGGAAATTCCGATGAGTTGTTGTTGAGCCCATTGACAACATCCTTATCTCCTCCAAGATGTTGTTGAACATTAAGATAGTGTTGGAAACTTTTGAAAGCATTTTCTTCATGCTAGCTCATGAAGTACTTGTTGATGAAAGGAGTGACTTCCTTTGATTCCCGTGCATTTTGATGTAAGTTGCCGTCGTGAATTCGAGAAAGTTTGTTTTTGCTCCTCTGGAATCATCCCAAGTCAGTCATGCATGTGCGAAGTATTCTGTGGTCTGTTAGACTGATCATCGTCATTCCATATGTATATCCTAGCACACCAAGCCACTGATTGACTTGTTCAAGGAAAAGAAGTCTATGCTTGGGATCTAATCCATAGACTTGCGTAAAGACTTCGATATCCACGATGATGGCTCCCAACCAGAACTCGGTAGTGTTTTATTGTAAGACTACCATGTGGGCATGCTTGTCTGGAACAACGTGTTCACATGTTTGTAGCAGAACCAGCTCATGTTTTGGAGCTTGCTATCGTAGTTCATTTCCTGAAAATCTCGCAACGTCATCTCGTCGATTTGTGTTGCAAACTTTCATTTTTCTTCCTAGACTCGATGAGTCTGGAATATCCTGTCACCAACCAGATCTGAATCTCAGGCAAATATGATGGTTTGGAACATTTCCCAAGAACTATAATATTGGTCCCTCGATAACCGGTAAAGTGGATGTCGTGGCCAACACACCCGGCCAGAAGACCTATTATTGTAGTATCTTGTTTGAGGAAGTTGGCCACCTCCCCATAAGGACTTCGTAGGATTTACCCCCTAGCTATGCCTTATGATTTTTGTGTTCTCGAAGTCCGACCTTTTACTTGATATTTTAGATATCAAACCATATCTATGAATGGGTTATACTAGCTCATCAAGGAGAACATTAGAAGCGGAGTGCTAAATGTCTCTCGGTCGATCATCCAAATTTTATTTCCTTGGCCCTGCCAAGGGTGAAATCTGAGAAGGTGTTATCTTCCTTTGCATCTGCATCCTCCATCACCATTCATCGTGGTAGTAAGTTGTGTTACCGGACCCTTGACACGGATGTTGGTAAAACCTTGATGATTATGGAATTTCTCAAGTTCTTGAGAGCACGGACAAGCGCTAGGTATTATCGCCGGCACTAACCAGGATTGCTCCTAGTCTCGTCGGTTATGCTATAACCACTCCAACAGTGAATTCACTCCTTATTGTTGGGTTCTTCCCCAGTTACCAGAATCATTCCCAGCATTTGCATTTTGTTCCTAGCTTGCACCGCCAATGTGCCATTCTACCATGGGTCTCTTCCATTTCCGGTGGCAAGAAAATTCATCCATTACGTTGTCTTCAACAAGGTAATCCACATCATCCAAGTCCGAGTATGCCATTCTACCGACCCCCTCCAAACGATCGCTCGAGAATTGTCTTAGGCTAGTTTAAAGAGTTTCAATGATCTCTGAATCAAAAGTAATTCTTTTTGCCACTTAAGGGGATATATCTACGAGTCACCATTCCTAAGATGCCTCGTTGTGGTATCATGGCAACTCAACGCCTCGCTACGTTGACAATCGATTACCACCTTCTTAAGCGTGAAATTGTTGTCTACCTAGTGAACCTTCGTCATCTGCTTCACTCCATTCCTATGGATGTGTGCTTCGCCTCTCAGCTCGAGAGATGTTGCTATGTCTCATTCCGTGAGTTAATCCTGAGTTGTTAGACCTTCGAGAAGAACCATTCTTTTAGGGTCTCTCTTTTCCTCTCGTGGTCATGTTAGTTGGAGTTCTCAGAGGAAGACGTCGAGACAAAGATGGTGATCGAAACAACGTTCCTATGAATTGCAACCTGGATCGTGAAGATTGTGCTAGTTTGCGTTCCCCCTTCACCTTACCCTAAGCTTGAATCTCGGGACGAGATTTTTGTTTAGTGGGGGTGAGTTGTCACATCCCTGGTCCTGTTAGCACTAGGCTAGACCTCAGGTGTGCATCATGTTTAAATTCAAATGAAATTTGAATTGAGGAATTTTCAAAAGCCTCAGGAAACCTCTAAAAATAACCAACATTTAAATCTTCTCAAATGTGTCCAAGAAAATGTTCCTGTTATTCCATGGAAATATTGGTAAGAGGTAAAATTTAAACCAATATTTTTGGAGTCACAGAGATAATTATTTTGGCCATTTGAATTAATCCAATAACTATTTGCTTTGGATTTATATTTAATATATATTAAATATGACTCCAATAATTCTGGAAGTTTGTGAGTGGCTTTGTATATATTTTAGCAAGCCACATAAAAATCTACAGAATTTATTTAAATGATTTAGTTGCTAAACTAAATCAAAACAAACTACAGATAATAGAAAAAAAAGGTAAAAGAGAGAGAGCAGAAGGACTTACCTGGCGCCACTTACCTGGCCCAACACTGTGCAGCCAGCAGCGGCCCAGCCCACCTCCTCCCCCTTGTCATCTTCTCCCCTCGCACCGAAGCAGCTCGGTGGCGAGCGCCGATGCCGCCTCGGCCACCTCCTGCTTCCACCGAGGCGTTCCCGAGCCTCCCCCTCACGCCACCACGATGCCCCGACCCCCTGGAACCCCTCGACCTCTCCCATCGTCTCCCCACTTTCTTTGGCTCCCTCTCTCCTCCACCGAGCGGAGCCCCGTCGCCACCGACGCCGTTCGCCGCGGCCACCACCACCCTCTCGCCTCCCCGACGCCTCCCAGAGCTCCGCAGTGCCTCCCTCTACCTCCTCAACGAGCCACGAGGCCCCAAACGTGCCGCAACACCGCCTCGATGTTTTCTTCAACCTCGGGACCGCCGGCCATCTTCGTCAAATTCGTCGGCTCCGGTGCCTCCCCAAGCTCCCCGAGGCCACCGTCGCAACCCCTGTGAGCTCCACTCCGTTTCCCCTCCTTCATTTTGCTCGTTCCCGTGCCGTAGCACCCCCGGCCACATTCTCGAGCACCGTTGTCCGCCATGGCCGCGTAGCTCTCCTGACCCGAGCCCCTCTGCTCGAACCCGTGGCACCAGCGCACTTCTGGTGGCCCGCGGATGCCGTCTGGACCATCAGTCTCTCTCCTAGCACGCCGCAGCCCAACCCCGCACATGGCCGAACTCCGTCCGCCGCCTCGGACTCCACTCCGGCGAACCCCGGCCACCCCCGCACCTCCCGTTTGTCCCCCTAGATGCGCACGGGCGCGGGCTACCTCCTGGTGCCCTTGGCGCGTCGATCCAATGCCCCTAGCGCAAGTCCGGCGTCCCCCCGCCGTGCTCTGTGGTCGTCGCCGGCTACACTCCGGCGAGAGCTGATGTGGCCGGTCATTAGGGCCTAACCACCCCCCCCCCCGCTAACCCAGGCCTTGGCCACTGACTGTGGGCCCCACGCCCTTAACTAACCACGGTTAACCCCCTGTTTAGTTTAAGTTAACCACAGTGGCCCCACGCGTCGGAATTGACCTAGCTGACGTGGCCGTTGACCGGTCCCACCTGTCAGTGAGTTAAAACCACCCTGTGTCACTGACGTGTGGCCCCCACACGTCAGGTTTGACCAGCAGCAGTGTCTGTTGACCTGCTGATGTCACGGTGACGCACTGATGACGTAGTAAATGTTTCTGGAATTTAAATAATTCTTAAATGAGTTATTATATTCCAGAAAATGCCTAAAACTTCTAAAATTCATAGAAATTCAACCGTAGCTCCAAATTAAATAATTTATATATGAAAAATTATCAGAAAAATTCAAGGAATCCATCTGTACCATTTTCATGCATGTTAGAACAACTTATCACTACTGTTTAGGACAAATGAAGTGAATGCCATTTAAATAACCACATATGGAGTTTGAATTTGAATCTTGGATTCAAACCAACTTCATTTAATCTGGTTTTAGGTGCATTAGCCCAAAACACATTCATATTGCCATGTCATAGCATGCATCATATTGTGCATTGCATTGATTGTGTTTCTTCTGTGTTGCCGGTGATTGCCCCCTTTCGATAGACGTGATACCGATGATGTGATCGTTGACACTGATGAAGACTCAATGTTATCTTCAGAAGTGCCAGGCAAGCAAAACCCCCTTGTTCATTCCGATACAATCCTACTCTCTCGCTCCTGCTCTCTTTTACTGCATTAGGACAACAACGATTCATCTGTTACTTGCTGCGGTAGCTGAACCCCTTTATCCTTTGCATGACCTGTCATTCCACAGTAAATAGATGAAACCCACTAGTATGAGTAGGAGTTGTTTGAGCCCTGATGTGCCTACTCATTCATGCTTGTTTGTCATGCCTGCTACTGCTTAGAGTTGAGTCAGGTCTGATTCATCGGGGATGAATCAGAGGCGGGTGAACATGTCCTACTGTGTGTGAGCTAAGTGTGTGAACACGATTTGGTAAAAGGTGTCGGTGAGAGGCCATGTAGGAGTAAATGGTGGGTTGTCTCATTGAAGCCGTCCTCAGGAACTGAGTTCTGTGTTTGTGATCCATGATTCAGCTACTACCATACATTGGGCCCTGAAATATGACCCCGCTCGACTTCTTATTCACCCTAGTCCTCTGTCCAGGAGTTGCAAGTAGTTTCTGGTGTTTGTAGTATGCTGGAGGCCGTTGACAGCGCTGACCGTAGGGGTGGGCTGTGATGCGGTAGGCACGTGGCCGGGTAAACCGGGCACCCGTTTGGTGTCACGGAACCCTGTTCACATCGTTTGGGGCTGTGAGCGAAACTCCGGCCGGATCTCCTCATGGATGGAACCCGAATAGGCGATAAACCTGGACTAGAGACTTGAGTGTTTAGGTAGGTCGTGGTCTACACCCACGTCGGCTTTCGCTTGAAGTCTGCCGAGCGCATGTCGTGTGCAGACGCTAAGTGGTGGAAACATGTATGAAGAACTGCACCCCTGCAGGGTTAACATCATCTATTCGAATAGCCGTGTCCGCGGAAAAGGACTTCTGGGTTGCTTATATCAGTTCATAGACAAGTGAAAGTGGATACTCTAAAATACGCAAGATAAGCGTGAGTGCTATGGATGGCGTTCTCGTAGGGGAACGAGAGCGGATCCATAGTGGTGTATTGATATGGTGAATATGTGGACTCGTGTGCGCCACCTCAAAAGAGTTACTTGCAGTCGTAGTTCAAGATAGCCACCGAGTCAAAGCTGGCTTGCTGCAGTTAAACCCCACCATCCCCTTTGTTGATAATGATGCATATGTAGATAGTTCTGATGTAAGTCTTGCTGGGTACATTTGTACTCACGTTTGCCTATTTTATGTTTTTGCAGAGAGACTTCAGTCTCACTAGTAATTCCGCGTGGTCTTCGACGTTTAGCTTGATACCTCAGCTACGATCTTGTGCCCTCGGCAGGATCTGATAGATAGTCAGGCTTCTCAGCCTTTTTCATTTATAGATGTCTGTACCCAGACATGATAGCTTCCGCTTGTGCTTTGACTTGTATGCTCTGATTGTTGGGTCATGAGACCCATGTTTGTAATGCCTCGCTCCTCGGAGCCTATTGAATAAATTACTTGTGTCGTAGAGTCATGTTGTGATGCCATGTTGTATTTGCACATATCGAGCATATTGTGTGTATGTTATTGAAATGCTTGGTATGTGTGGGATCTGGCTATCTAGTTGTTTATCCTTAGTAGCCTCTCTTACCGGGAAATGTCTCCTAGTGTTTCCACTGAGCCATGGTAGCTTGCTGCTGCTCCGGAACACTTAGGCTGGCCGGCATGTGTCCTTCTTCGTTCCTGTGTCTGTCCCTTCGGGGAAATGTCACGCGATGAATACCGGAGTCCTGTTAGCCCGCTACAGCCCGGTTCACCGAAGTCCTGCTAGCCCAGTGCTACAGCCTGGATTCGCTCGCTGATGACCGACACGTTCGATGCTGGGTCATGGATGCATGTCACTGTAAGTCTGTGCCACTTTGGGTTTACGACTAGCCATGTCAGCCCGTGCTCCTTATCATATGGATGCTAGCGACACTATCATATACGTGTGCCAAAAGAGGCAAACGGTCCCGGGCAAAGGTAAGGCGACACTGTGGGAATACCGTGCGTGAGGCCGCAAAGTTATATGAGGTGTTACATGCTAGATCGATGTGACATTGAGTCGGGGTCCTGACAGGTGTCCTTTCCCAGTGACACTAGGGGCAGCAAGGCACATACTATATTGTTGCCATCGAGGATCAAAAGATGGGGTTTATATCATATTGCATGAGTTTATCCCTCTACATCATGTCATCTTTCTTAATGTGTTACTCTGTTCTTATGAAGTTAACACTCTAGATGCATGATGGATAGCGGTCGACGTGTGGAGTAATAGTAGTAGATGCAGGTAGGAGTCGGTCTACTTGTCACGGACGTGATGCCTATATAAATGATCATGCCTAGATAATCTCATAATTATTCGCTTTTCTATCAATTGCTCGACAGTAAATTGTTCACCCACCGTAATACTTATGCTATCTTGAGAGAAGCCACTACTAAAACCTATGGTCCCCGGGTCTATCTCTTATCATATTAGTTTGCTATTTACTTTTATTTGCTTCTTTACTTTTCCAATCTATATCATAAAATACCAAAAATATATTTATCTGTGGCACCCAGGCTTAGAGCGACCGGTTTACCCTACATTGCCAGCCCAGAGACCGTGTCTTCTGGCAACACACAACAACTTGGTACAGAAAAACAATTCATGCTAGCGGAGCATAGTTCATAATACAACAGTTAGCGAGGCCTAGCGGCACACATGGTGCGGCTGAACAATATGTACATCATTTAGTAAACATAACGGGGCCTCGATCATGACAACTACGCGGCAGCGGAACAACGTTGTAGCGGGACTCCATAGCACAGGGACACCGACGTGCACACGATCTAGACACAGAAAGCTCTCCTTTCCAACGAGACTTTCCTGAAATCTGGCATGACATGCCAGGTCAGTACATTTAATGTACTTGCAAGCTCACAACAAGCATAATCATAATGACAAACAATATCATGATACTTAACCAATTGATAATAATGCAACAATATATCCAACATGCTGTGAATATGCTCAAGTGGTACTCGTCCCATGGACTGGCTTACCGAACGTGATCATTTCCAGACCACAAACATGAAGAATTCAACGACAATATGGTGATTGTCGGTGTCAAAACCGGCGGATCTCGGGTAGGGGGTCCTGAACTGTGCGTCTAGGCGGATGGTAACAGGAGACAAGGGACACAATGTTTTTACCCAGGTTCGGACCCTCTCGATGTAGGTAAAACTCAACTCATGCTTGATTAATATTGATGATATGGGTAGTACAAGAGTTGATCTACCACGAGATCAGAGAGGCTAAACCCTAGAAGCTAGCCTATGGTATGATAGTTGTTCGTCCTATGGACTAAAAATCTCCGGTTTATATAGACACCAGAGAGGGCTAGGGTTACACAGAGTCGGTTACAATGGGAGGAGATCTACATATCGTATCGCCAAGGTTGCCTTCCACGCCAAGGAAAGTCCTATCCGAACACGGGACGAAGTGTTCAATCTTGTATCTTCATAGTCCGGGAGTCCGGCCAAATGTCATAGTCCGGCCATCCGGACACCCCCTAATCCAGGACTCCCGCAGTAGCCCTTGAACCAAGCTTCAATGACGACGAGTCCGGCATGAAAATTTGTCTTCGGCATTGCAAGGTGGGTTCCTCCTCCGAATACTTCATAGAAGATGTTGAACACAAGGATATTATCCGGCTCTGCAAAATAAGTTCCACATACCACCATAGAGAGAATAATATCTGCACAAATCTGATCTGCCGACGTATTCCATAGCGTGACGTCATGCCATACCAAGCCTTTATTCGAGTCGTTTTACTGTCGCACCTTAGCGCGTTTAGCGAGGCGGTTTTCTTGGCACGTCTTGTCAAAGCTGAGATCGTGTCCCCTTATTCCGGGATTCTCATCAATACGGGTGTGGGTAACAAAACCGCGCCATCAATCGCGGCGCTTGGGAGATAAGCGAGTTTTACTAGGCTAGTGGGGGCACGCAGTTTCGGCCGCCCATATAAGGGGATAAGAATCCGCCCTTTCAATCTACGCCTTCTTCCTCCTTTGCTTATCCATTTCCGCGCACTCGAGCTCTAGCGCCCAAGTCCGCACTTCCCACCTCAACCTTCTCCAGTCATGTCCGGAGCGGGAGGCAGATGGATGGCCTCCATCGTCACGGAGGGGCACATCAAAAAGTTGAGGAAGGCCTGATACTTGTCCGACGACATCGCGCACCGGCTTCCAAATGAGGGGCAACTCACCCCCACCCCTAGGCCCCATGAGAGGGTGGTGTTCCTCACCCATTTCCTCCATGGACTGGGCTTCCCACTTCACCCATTTGTCCGGGGGCTCATGTTCTACTATGGCCTGGATTTCCATGATCTGGCCCCGAACTTCATCCTCAACATCTCGGTGTTTATCGACATGTGCGAGGCCTTCCTCCGCACCAAGCCCCACTTCGGCCTGTGGCTGAAGATCTTCAGCGTCAAGCCGAAGGTCGTGGGCGGCCGACAAGCGGAGTGCGGAGGCGCCATGGTGGGCAAGATGCCCAACGTCACATGGCTCGAGGGCTCCTTCGTGGAAACCATCAAAGGGTGGCAATCAGGGTGGTTCTACATCACCGAGCCGCGTGACCCTGAGTGGGCAGCGGCCCCCGAATTCCAATCTGGCATCCCCACACGGCTCACATCTTGGAAACAGACGGGCCTGTTGTGGGGCAATCCGGAAGAGGTGACCGGACTCCAAACCTGCGTCCATGACATGGTGAACAAGAAGGTCAAACTTGTCAACGTAGTCCAGGTCATGCTCTTCCGCCGGATCCTCCCGTGTCAACGACAGGCCTTCAACTTGTGGGAGTTCGACCCGGCCCGACACCATACTTTGTCCAAGCTCTTTGACACCAAGCACGAGGACGCCTGGAAGGTGCTATTCAATAGCTCCGAGGTCTCCCCTCCCGTCACTGAGGATCGCGGATTCCGTGCCAAGCACCAAGCCACCGAAGTAAGCTTGTTTTTGTCCTTTACGGGACACTTTATTTTCATAGTTTGACTCAATGTAGGATCTAAACTCTTGCTCCTTTGACAGGACTGGAAGAGGACGTCCGAACAGTTTGACTGTCCGGCCCCTTTGCCAGAAGGCCCAGTAGATGCACGCTTAACGAAGCTGCTGGTTCCAGCACCTCACGTGGTGGCAGAGAAGAAGGCCAAGAAGAAGGCCACGGGGACTCGGAAGAGTTCACGACGCTTGGTGGTGTCGGATACATCGCCTGATGACCCCGAAGCGGCCTCCGCCTCCGAAGACGAGGAGGAGGAAGAAGAAGCCCCTCCCCCTCCACCAGGGGGAGGAAAGAAAAGGAAGGCCGCCCCAACTGGGGAGGCCAGCGGGTCCAAGAAGGTGAAGACCCTTCTTCCGAACTATGCCTCCGACGCCGACGACGACGGAGAGGAATGGCCATCCAGGGTCAAGCCCATGGCCAACTCGTAAATATCTGGATACCAGAGTAACTCATGGCGTTCCTCCATTATACTGTACCTTCTGACACCGAATTCAATTATGCAGTCCGCCCAAGGCTCAGCTCGGTGATTCGTCGAGCGGCTCCCTGGATTCATCGGATGTGAATAGCGCTTCACTCCGGACGGCTACCTCCCCTCGCCCTACGGACGACGCCGAGGTGGAGTCCCAAAAGGGGCTAAACTAGGAGGAGGTGGTCCTGGGGGCGCCGCAAGGCGACCTCCCTGACCCCAGGCCCAAAGGGGATGAAGCCCTAGAGGGATCTAAGTCCGGCCCTGGGCTGGACACCACTCCGGAACCTTCAATGATTCCGGAGTCTGGCAGGCAGCCCCCTTGCAAGAAGTGCAAGCCTACGACGCCGGCGGCCTTCGTCCAACCGGAGGCACCGGACAATTTTTGGAGGTGCTTGATGGCGTCTCCATCAATGAGGAGCACCGCACTGTTATGAGTGTGGTGATCAAAAAGGTTCAGTCCGCCAAGAGCAGGCTGATAGAAGCATGTACCAGCCTTCTAACAGGCTTTGAGGTATGTATTTTAAATATGTAAAAATGTTACCACATAGACAGTAGCCCCTGATGCTCAGTTTGGTGTTCGGAAAGAAAAGTCGGACTGAGGATCTAAAAAGATATACGCAGGAGTCTAACAGAAATATGTCAATATGGGAATGCAAGTTGCGCTGCTAACCTCTACCGCCGTGACTGCGGAGGTCGATGCATTAAAGCATAGCCTCGAGCGGTTCGAGAACGAGCTCGGCCTTGCCAAAAAGCAGCTCGAGGACAAAGAAGGTATGTAGTACCACTAGTAGAAAAAGGGCCTATTGTCCCGGTTGGTGAGGGCCTTTAGTCCCGGTTCATGAACCGGGACTAAAGGGTCGGTACTAATGCCCTGACCCCTTTAGTCCCGGTTCAATCCAGAACCGGGACAGAAGGGCCTCCACGTGGCCTGTCCCCTGAGCCCAGGCAGGAGGGC
Source organism: Triticum aestivum (assembly GCF_018294505.1). Taxonomy (NCBI): domain Eukaryota; kingdom Viridiplantae; phylum Streptophyta; class Magnoliopsida; order Poales; family Poaceae; genus Triticum; species Triticum aestivum. The sequence continues at coordinate 115,791,911 of NC_057810.1, forward strand.
CTTTGGTCCCGGTTGGTGGCACCAACCGGGACCAATAGGCATCCACGCATCAGCGTTTATGTGGCTGTGGTTTTTGTTTTTTTGTTGAAAGGGGGGTGGGGGGTTGGGGGGTTTTGGGGGGTTAATTTAGGTGTTTCATATATTGTGCTATAGCTAGCTAATTATTAGAGAGAAGTGTCCTCTCTTTTGTCCGTGCTTGGTCGACGCTACGTACCATACATACATACGTATAGAGAGGACTAGCTAGACACGCTAGCTAGCTAGTAAGCAAACAGAAGATCGTCATGAACATATATGCATACAGAGAGAAGTGATATTGACCACCTCTCCTTCTCCGAGAGATTGGTCGAACAAACAAGTTCTCGTATATCTATCCGACACTACCGGCTACATATATACAATAATTATCTTTTACAAATATATAATCTCCTAAAATACGGACGCGTGGTCCACATAGTATTCTCCGTCTTCAGCGATCACGTGGTCAAGAAAGAATGCCGCCAATTCCTCTTGAATTGCTCGCATGCGATCTGGTGCTAGGAGTTCATCCCGCATCCGAAACATCTAATTTTAAGAAGGGGGTCAATACATATATATATATATATATATGAATGAATGAAACTCAACACAAATGATGGTAATAAAATAAAATTGTGAATATTGTTATTTATGCACTTCATATTGTTTGTCAGAGTAGCCCCGCTCACAGGTCGTGTGGCGGATGGACTCGCAAATGTAGTATCCACAGAAATCATTCCCGACCTCTCCGCTTCGGCAAGTGCCTTTCCAATAATGCACTCATAGTTGCCTTTCGGCGGAGACTTGGGTGGTTTTGTCAGGGCAGATAGAGTGCGCTTCCCTTTCACCGGATCTACCTTCTCCTCCGGAGGTGGATGTCTCTTTGCTTTCAACCCTTGAAACCAGTCATCCACTTCGGTCTGCGCGATCTTCGCGTTTTCCTCCTCGCTCCTCTCGTACGGTAACTTCTCTGGAGTCTTCAGAGAAGGACCGAATCTATATCTCCTCCCGCCTTTGGCTGTACTGCTAGACGCCGACAGAGTAGACGGAGCGGATGTCTTCTTTCCTTACTTACGAGGTGGAGGAGAAGGACTGCGACGCGTCGTAGAAGCCGGAGCGGCGGCGGGTCTCTTCCGCCCTTGCTGACGAGGCGGAGAAGGAGGAGGCTGGCTGCTCGGGCGCGCTGGCGCAGGCGGAGAATGAGGCGGAGTGCCGCCACGCGCCGGAGAAGGAGCGGGCCGAGTGCCCTGATCGTCACTCGCCGGTGGAGGAGGCGGAGTGCCCTGACTCGCCGGAGGAGGAGGAGGAGGCGGAGGCGTCCAGTTCGGAAGGTTGATGATATCCTTCCGCCATAGGCATGGAGTCTTTAGAGCAGAACCCAGCCGATACTCCCCTTCATCGGTAGGGTGGTCAAGCCGGAGGTCCTCAAATCCCTCCGTTATTTCATCGACCATGACCTTAGCATATCCTTCTGGAATCGGCCGGCAGTGAAAAGTTGAGTCGGGTTTAGTAGGATAAACAGAGCCAACAGCCGCCTTGACCTTCAAATTGCTCCATTGCGCCATAAGGTGGCAATTTTCAGCATCCGTGATAGCATCCACGGGATAGCTGGCAGGAGCCGTCAAGGCATGCTCTGGCTGAAGCAGCTCGGTGGAAGCCATGCTGCTTTTCCGCTGAGATCGCGGGGTAGCTTCGGGGGAACCTTCGGCAGGTTGTTTGCTGCGATCTGCTTCTCGTTCCTCTAGCCCCATTACCCTTTCGTGCAGCGACTGCAGTTGGCTCTGCTCCAGTTTCTTCCTCCTCTAGTGGGTTTTGTAACCCCCTGCGTCCGGAAATCCAGCCTTCCACGAAACGGAGCCTGGCGTGCCTCGTGTCCGTCCAGGGTGCTCAGGATTGCCGAGGGCCATTGTGAGCTCGTCCTTCTCCCTGTCTGGAACGAACGTCCCTTGCTGCGCTGCTTCGATATATTGCTGAAGCTTCTTGATTGGTATGTCCAATTGTTCCTCCATCCAAATGCACTTCCCTGTTATAGGGTCCAAGGATCCGCCGGCCCCAAAGAACCAAGTCCGGCAACGTTCTGGCCAGTTCATTGTCTCTGGTTCGATCCCTTTATCAAGCAGATCATTCTCAGCCTTGGCCCACTTAGGCTGGGCTACGAGGTAGCCACCTGACACTACTAGAAAAACCTCTACTAATGGCGCGCCTATTATGGCCATTAATGGCGCATCTGTGGTGCGCCACTAACAGCACGCCATTAGTAATTTTTACTAATGGTGCACCAGTGGTGCGCCATTAGTATCTGGTATACTAATGGCGCACCACTGGTGCGCCATTAGTATAGGACACGGTGCGCCATTAGTATGCCTCCCAGGGGCCAGGTGCTTTGGATATTAATGGCGCACCACAACTAGATGCGCCATTAGTAACCGCGGCATACTAATGGCGCACTTTCCTGTGATGCGCCATTAGTGATGCGTCATTTAGAATCTAGATCTGAATCGTGATTTTTTGCCCATTTTTTTGCTCGTTTTTTTTTTGCTTGTTTTTTGGCACGACAATATTCTCAAATTTTGTTCCTGTTGTTTTTGGTTCTTGTTGCCATGGTCTTTTGCCGGAGAGGAGTTGCCGGAGAGGAGGAGGAGGAGCTCACCGGAGAGGAGGGAGGAGGAGCTCACCGGAGAGGAGGGAGGAGGAGCTCACCGGAGAGGAGGGAGGAGGAGCTCACCGGAGAGGAGGGGATTTTTTGCCTCACCGGAGAGGAGGGAGGAGGGAGAGGAGGGAGGAGGAGCTCACCGGAGAGGAGGGAGAAGAAACCATGAGGGGAGGGGAGGGGAGGGGAGGGGAGGGGAGGGGAGGGGAGGGGAGGAGGGAGGAGGGAGGAGGAGGTCGCCGGAGAGGAGGGAGAAGAAACCATGAGGGGAGGGGAGGGGTGGGGAGGAGGGAGGAGGTAGGAGGAGGTCGCCGCAGAGGAGGAGAGAAGTGAAGATGAAATGAAGAGAGGAGGAGAGGACCATCCATATATACGGCATACTAATGGCGCACCGCGGGCAGGTGCGCCATTAGTAATTTTTTTTATTTTTTTATTTATTTTGAATTTTGAAGGCGGGAAGATACTAATGGCGCACCATGGTCAGGTGCGCCATTAGTAATTTTTTTTATTTTTTTGATTTATTTTGAATTTTGAAGGCGGGAAGATACTAATGGCGCACCATGGTCAGGTGCGCCATTAGTAATTTTTTTTTATTTTTTTGACTTATTCTGAATTTTGAAGGAGGGAAGATACTAATGGCGCACCATGGGCAGGTGCGCCATTAGTAAGTTTGAATTTTTTTGATTTTTTTGCCTCTCTAGATCTTAAAAGCCCCGTATCTTTTTTCTGTTAGGTTTTTGAGGATTTTGAAAATGTTTAACGGGGTTCCCCCGGTTAAATTTGGATGTAACTTTTCGAGTAGATGATTTTTCATATAAAAAACTTTTTCATCCGAGTTAGTATGCAAAAGTTATGCCCATTTTTACAAATTCTCGCGAGATTTTGCAAATGAAGTCAAAATTCATATTTGCAAATTTTCCCAACAACTAGGCCACATATCACATGGGAAACTTATTTTCTTTTACTTTTTTGACATTTTTATCATTTTGTTTTATTTTTTTTTAAACTAAAAAGGCGATCCACGGGGGGGGGGGGGGTGCATTCGGTGGAAGTGGTGGCCAAGGTTACTAATGGCGCACCGTGGCATGGTGCGCCATTACTAGTTTAACTAGTAATGGCGCACCATGGCGCACCATGCCACGGTGCGCCATTAGTATGTTTGGACAGGCGCACTAGTTCAAAAAAATAATAATTTTGGTACTAATGGCGCACCGTAGGCAGGGTGCGCCATTAGTAGTTTCAACACTAATGGCGCATCAGAAGGTGGTGCGCCATTAGTATATACTAATGGCGCACCACATGTCTGGTGCGCCATTAGTGTCATTTCCATCTATAGCCCTTTTCCTAGTAGTGTGACCCCGTGCGATGGTGAAGCTTCTTCTTCTCAGTATTTCTCTTGTTTGTCGCCGACATTTTTTTACTCTTTTCCAATGTCTTGTGGGCCACAAATGCGGGCCAGTCATCTCTGATCTTCACATATTTGCCAATGAATTCTGGTGTCTCATTTTTTCGACATACCTATTGAGGTCTTTCTTCCAATTCCCGAATAGGTCTGCCATCTTCCTCAGAGCAAAAGACTTGATTAATGGCTCTATAACTGGCTTCTCCGGATCATCCTCCGGCAGTAGGGTGAAATTTGACTTTAGCTCAGTCCAAAGATTCTCTTTCTGCATCTCATTGACATAAGACACCTCAGGGTCTTCGTTCTTAGGCTTATACCATTGCTGGATGCTGATCGGGATCTTGTCCCTAACCAGAACCCCACACTGAGCAACAAATGCCTTCTTTGTCTGGTAGGGTTCAATCGGTTGGCCGTCGCGCATGATTTGTATGATCTCAAACATTTCATCCGAGCTCAACTTTTTCTTCGGGCCTCATCTCTTTACCGAAGTTGTGCTCGATCCGGAGGGCTAGAAAAAAGAACAAAGACGAGAGTTAATTAATATGTGTACATACCAAAACAATGAATGCATCAATTAGCTAGTCAGCACAGGCTTAACTAATATATATACCTGGCCGGACTCGGTTTGGTGATCACCGGAAGCCGTCCTCACGGTCTACTTCTTCACCCTCTCCTTCTTGCACCGGCATTGGTTCATCGGAGCCATGTAAATCAATGAGGAGAGGGCCAGCTGCTTCTTCACCCTCTCCTTCCAGACCATCGTTGTCGTTGAGAAACATCGAGGAGAGGGCATCACTTCCTTCTGCGATTATGTCCCTCAACAACGCTTCTTGTGCTTCGTCTCGGGGGGTGTCCATAGTTTCTACAAATATTTACAACATGGCAATTATTATTCAAACATGACAGATATGGATATATTAGTGGCAAACGTAGAACTAGCTAGCTAATCACAATAAGGAATCATATTAGTGGCCTCGACGCTGCTTCTCTAGGGTTTGGGGTGGCCTCGACAACGCTTCAAGGGTTAGGGGGTGGCCTCGAGAACGCTTCAAGCTAGGAGGGGGTAATATCGACCCCCCCCCACGTGTTGAAGCTATCGGGAGGGGGTCGGCGTTGAACAGTACATCTATGTCCCACAAGTGACGTGGGCATCGACGTGGCATCGACGCCCACAAGCTATTGGATTTCTTCAATACTTTGACACTATAGGAACCCTCGACCCTGAAACCTTCGACCCTTGACCCCTTAACGACCCTCGACCCTCTACCCTAGTTCCCGACCCTCGACCCCTCGGCGATCCTCGACACCCTCGTTATATCGACAACGACGCAACATACATATACATGGGAAAATAATGTTATCGGGGAGGGGGTATCGGTACCCCCCCCTCGTGTCAAAGTTTCTTCTTTCTCCTCTATTCCTTTCTTTCTTCTTCTCCTCTTCTTTTCTTCTTATCCCTCGAGAAAGGAAAATAAGGAAAAGGAAGAAAAGAGGAAGAAGGAAGAAGGAAGAAGAAGAAGAAAAAAAGAAGAAAAAAAAGAGGAGAAGAAGAAAAGAATAGAGGAGAAGAAGAAAAAATAGAAAAAAAATTCTATTTTTTCTTCTTCTCCTCTATTCTTTTCTTCTTCTCCTCTTCTTTTTCTTCTTTTTTCTTCTTCTTATTTATTTCTCCTCTTCTTCCTATCCCCTCTTCTTCTCCTTTCTTCCTCTTCTTTTTTCCTTTTTCCTCTCATTCTTTTTCTTCTTCTTGTATTGCTTGTTTTTTTAAATAATGTTCAAATAAAAATCTATGAACATAAAACATATATACACACAGAGAACATATATACATTTTTATAAAAATGCAAAAAACAAAATTTTTTTAAAAAAAAGACATATAAACAGATATACATACATACATTTTCTTTGCATATGACCATACATACATTTTTCTTTGCATATGACCATTCATACATTTTCTTTGCATATGCTTTGCATATAAACATACATACATATGAACATACATACATACATATAAACATAACATACATACACAAAAAATTCTAAAAATCTGCCATAAAAAAATCTAAAAATCTGCCTAAAAAATTATATGAAAAAAAGCATACATCATCCATCCATCCATATAATGAACATATACATCATCCATCCATCCATATAATCAACATATGCATATGAAAAAAAATTATATGAAAAAAAATTATATGAAGAGGATCGAGGGGACAGGGAGGAAAGGGGGTCGCCGGAGCCGGACTGAACGGGGAGGAGGGGCGGCGTCGAGGCAGGGGCGGCAGTGGGGGCGGGCGCCGGCGACGACGTCGACAATGGTGGGGCGGGCCGGGGCGCAGGGGCGCGGCCGTGCGTGCTCGGGGACGGGGCAGGGGCACGGGGCGGCGGCCGGCGTGGGCTCGGGCGCGGGGCAGGGGCACGGGGAGACGGGGATGGCGGCCGGCGGCGGCGACGGCGACGAGGAGCGCGCGAGCAATTTGGGAAGCCTGGCGGCGGGGGCAACTGGCTAGGGAGGCGAGGGAGATGTGAAATTTTCACAAGTCCTGGTTATATAGCAAGGGCATTAGTCCCGGTTCGTGGAACCAACCGGGACTAATGCCCCCCTTTAGTCCCGGTTGGTGCCACCAACCGGGACCAAAGGCCAATTTTCAGCAGCCCAAAGGGCGGGAAGCGGCGGCCTTTGGTCCCGGTTGGTGGCACCAACCGGGACTAAAGGGGGCATTAGTCCCGGTTGGTGCCACCAACCGGGACCAAAGGCCCCCTTTAGTCCCGGTTGGTGCCACCAACCGGGACCAAAGGCCTTGTGCTGCCCCGCGCCAAATGTTTAGTCCCACCTCGCTAGTTGAGAGGGAGCCGCACCAGTTTATAAGGTGCGGTGCGGCTCCCCTCTCGAGCTCCTCTCTAAAGCAGGCTTTCGGGCCTAACTCTGCCATCTGTGCCTGTGGGCCTACTGGGCCTTCCACGGGCCTGAATCCTGGCCCATAGGGTTTCTAGTCGTATTCAGGCCGTGGGGGCCCAGTAGGTGGCATTTTTTTTGTTTTTTTGTTTTATTTGTTGCTTTATTTAGTTTATTTTGGTTTTGGTTTATTTTTCTTTTGGTCTTTTGCTTTATTTTTTAATTCTTTTTGCTTTTAGTTTTAGAAAAATTATAAACTTTCTGTTAGTGCCATTAGTTTTCAAATCTGAAAACTCTTTTTTTGTTTTCTTTGTTGCTTTATTTATTTTATTTTGTTTCTACTTACAACAAAATACTTATTGTTGCTATTTTTATTTTTTTCAGTTTTTTGTTCTGTTTTCTGCATTATTTAGTTTTTGTTGTTTTTTGCTTTATTTTTTAATTCTTTTTGCTTTTAGTTTTAGAAAAATTATAAACTTTCTGTTAGTGCCATTAGTTTTCAAATCTGAAAACTCTTTTTTTGTTTCCTTTGTTGCTTTATTTATTTTATTTTGTTTCTACTTACAACAAAATACTTATTGTTGCTATTTTTATTTTTTTTCAGTTTTTTGTTCTGTTTTCTGCATTATTTATTTTTTGTTGTTTTTTGCTTTATTTTTTAATTCTTTTTGCTTTTAGTTTTAGAAAAATTATAAACTTTCTGTTAGTGCCATTAGTTTTCAAATTTGGAAACTCTTTTTTTGTTTTCTTTGTTGCTTTATTTATAAACCGGTGTGAGCGCCCTTCGGTTGGCGAGGTTTTAAAATTCATAGTTTTCAAATGAACTCTGAAAAAGTTGGCATAGCATGTGCATGTACAAAACGGACAATGGTATCATACTCGTCTGTTACAAAGTTGGCATGTTATCATCATAATAGTTGCGGGAGAAAGTCTTCACTTTTTCTTCGCTTGTGTCGTTTGCTTATTGCGCCGTAACCATGGATAATCTTCATCGTTTATCAGGATGCTTGGGTCAGCCTTGACTTTGAAGGGGGGAATTTCATGAAACTTTTCATACTCTTCAGACATGTCTGTCTTGCCCTCCACTCCCAGGATGTCCCTTTTTCCTGAAAGAACTATGTGGCGCTTTGGCTCATTGTATGATGTATTCGCTTCCTTATCTTTTCTTTTCCTCGGTCTGGTAGACATGTCCTTCACATAGATAACCTGTGCCACATCATTGGCTAGGACGAACGGTTCGTCAGTGTACCCAAGATTTTTCAGATCCACTGTGGTCATTCCGTACTGTGGGTCTACCTGTACCCCGCCTCCTGACAGATTGACCCACTTGCACTTAAACAAAGGGACCTTAAAATCTACTCCGTAGTCAAGTTCCCATATGTCTGCTATGTAACCATAATATGTGTCATTTCCATTGTCGGTTGCTGCATCAAAGCGGACACCGCTGTTTTGGTTGGTGCTCTTTTCATCTTGGTCAATCGTGTAAAATGTATTCCCATTTATCTCGTATCCTTTCCAAATCATTACAGTCGAAGATGGTCCCCTGGACAACAAGTACAGCTCATCACAAACAGTGTTGTCACCTCTGAGACGTGTTTCCAACCAACTGCTGAAAGTCCTGATGTGTTCACATGTAATCCAGTCGTCGCACTGCTCCGGGTGTTTGGAGCGCAGACTGTTCTTGTGTTCATCGACATACGGGGTCACCAAGGTAGAGTTCTGTAGAACTGTGTAGTGTGCTTGAGACCAAGAATATCCGTCCCTGCATATTATTGAGTCCCTTCCAAGCGTGCCTTTTCCAGTCAGTCTCCCCTCATACCGCGATTTAGGGAGACCTATCTTCTTAAGGCCAGGAATGAAGTCAACACAAAACCCGATGACATCCTCTGTTTGATGGCCCATGGAGATGCTTCCTTCTGGCCTAGCGCGGTTACGAACATATTTCTTTAGGACTCCCATGAACCTCTCAAAGGGGTACATATTGTGTAGAAATACGGGCCCCAGAATGACAATCTCGTCGACTAGATGAACTAGGACGTGCGTCATGATATTGAAGAAGGATGGTGGGAACACCAGCTCGAAACTGACAAGACATTGCGCCACATCACTCCTTAGCGTTGGTACGATTTCTGGATCGATCACCTTCTGAGATATTGCATTGAGGAATGCACATAGCTTCACAATGGCTAGTCGGACGTTTTCCGGTAGAAGCCCCCTCAATGCAACCGGAAGCAGTTGCGTCATAATCACGTGGCAGTCATGAGACTTTAGGTTCTGGAACTTTTTCTCTGGCATATTTATTATTCCCTTTATATTCGACGAGAAGCCAGTCGGGACCTTCATACTGAGCAGGCATTGAAAGAATATTTCTTTCTCTTCTTTCGTAAGAGCGTAGCTGGCAGGACCTTCATACTGCTTCGGAGGCATGCCCTCTTTTTCGTGCAAGCGTTGCAGGTCCTCTCGTGCCTCAGGTGTATCTTTTGTCTTCCCATACACGCCCAAGAAGCCTAGCAGGTTCACGCAAAGGTTCTTCGTCACGTGCATCACGTCGATCGAAGAGCGGACCTCTAGGTATTTCCAGTAGGGTAGGTCCCAAAATATAGATTTCTTCTTCCACATGGGTGCGTGATTCTCAGCGTCATTCGGAACAGCTAGTCCGCCGGGACCCTTTCCAAAGATTACGTGTAAATCATTGACCATAGCAAGTACGTGATCACCGGTACGCATGGCGGGCTTCTTCCGGTGATCTGCCTCGCCTTTGAAATGCTTGCCTTTCTTTCGACATTGATGGTTGGTCGGAAGAAATCGACGATGGCCCAGGTACACATTCTTCCTGCAGCTTGCCAGGTATATACTATCGGTGTCAAGTAAACAGTGCGTGCATGCGTGGTATCCCTTGTTTGTCTGTCCTGAAAGGTTACTGAGAGCGGGCCAATCGTTGATGGTCACGAACAGCAACGCCTTTAGGTTAAATTCCTCCTGTTTGTGCTCATCCCACGTACGTACACCGTTTCCATTCCACAGCTGTAAAAGTTCTTCAACTAATGGCCTTAGGTACACATCAATGTCGTTGCCGGGTTGCTTAGGGCCTTGGATGAGAACTGGCATCATAATGAACTTCCGCTTCATGCACATCCAAGGAGGAAGGTTATACATACATAGAGTCACGGGCCAGGTGCTGTGATTGCTGCTCTGCTCCCCGAAAGGATTAATGCCATCCGCGCTTAAAGCAAACCATACGTTCCTTGGGTCCTTTGCAAACTCATCCCAGTACTTTCTCTCAATTTTTCTCCACTGCGACCCGTCAGCGGGTGCTCTCAACTTCCCGTCTTTCTTACGGTCCTCACTGTGCCATCGCATCAACTTGGCATGCTCTCCGTTTCTGAACAGACGTTTCAACCGTGGTATTATAGGAGCATACCACATCACCTTCGCAGGAACCCTCTTCCTGGGAGGCTCGCCGTCAACATCACCAGGGTCATCTCGTCTGATCTTATACCGCAATGCACCGCATACCGGGCATGCGTTCAGATCCTTGTAGGCACCGCGGTAGAGGATGCAGTCATTAGGGCATGCATGTATCTTCTCAACCTCCAATCCTAGAGGGCATACGACCTTCTTTGCTGCGTATGTACTGTCGGGCAATTCGTTATCCTTTGGAAGCTTCTTCTTCATTATTTTTAGTAGCTTCTCAAATCCTTTATCAGGCACAGCATTCTCTGCCTTCCACTGCAGCAATTCGAGTACGGTACCGAGCTTTGTGTTGCCATCTTCGCAATTGGGGTACAACCCCTTTTTGTGATCCTCTAACATGCGATCGAACTTCAGCTTCTCCTTTTGACTTTCGCATTGTGTCCTTGCATCGACAATGACCCGGCGGAGATCATCATCATCGGGCACATCGTCTGGTTCCTCTTGATCTTCAGCAGCTTCGCCCGTTGCAGCACCATCGTGCACATCGTCTGGTGCATCTTGATGTTCAGTAGCATCACCGTATTCAGGGGGCACATAGTTGTCATCGTACTCTTCTTCCTCGCCGTCTTCCATCATAACCCCTATTTCTCCGTGCCTCGTCCAAACATTATAGTGTGGCATGAAACCCTTGTAAAGCAGGTGGGTGTGAAGGATTTTCCGGTCAGAGTAAGACTTCGTATTCCCACATATAGGGCATGGACAACACATAAAACCATTCTGCTTGTTTGCCTCAGCCACTTCGAGAAAATCATGCACGCCCTTAATGTACTCGGAGGTGTGTCTGTCACCGTACATCCATTGCCGGTTCATCTGCGTGCATTATATATAATTAAGTGTGTCAAAAATCATTACAGAACATCATGAATAGATAATTAAGTGACCAAATTAATAGAAGTTCATCATCACATAAAAACCAAAGTAGATACATAGTTCTCATCTAACAACATAAAGCTCTGCAGAGCATCTAAATTAATTAAACCATACATTGAAACTATGTAAAACATTTCAATGCGAAAACAAATGCGATCATAATCGCAACCAAGGTAACAACTGATCCAACGGCATAATGATACCAAGCCTCGGTATGAATGGCATATTTTCTAATCTTTCTCATCTTCAAGCGCATTGCATCCATCTTGATCTTGTGATCATCGACGACATCCGCAACATGCAACTCCAATATCATCTTCTCCTCCTTAAGTTTTTTTATTTTTTCCTTCAAGAAATTGTTTTCTTCTTCAACTAAATTTAACCTCTCGACAATAGGGTCGGTTGGAATTTCCGGTTCAACAACCTCCTAGATAAATAAAATCTATGTCACGTTGGTCGGCATAATTTTCATAAACAATAAATGAACCAATAGTTATGAAAAGATAATATATACCACATCCGAATCATAGACAGGACGAGGGCCGACGGGGGCGGATACCAAAACCATCGGCGCACTATATAAGATGCAATAATAAAAGTAAGAAAATAATACAAGTATCTATCTAAACAAACAAGTAATAATATTTTTCCTTTCAGAAAGAAGATAAGAACAAGAGGCTCACCACGGTGGTGCCGGCGATGAGATCGGCGCGGGTGATCGACGGCGGTGAAGACGGGGACGGGGCGTGACGGACCGCTAAACCTAGATAAATATTGAGGAAAATGGAGCTTGGCGGTCGAGCTTGGAGAGGAGAAACCTTAAGTAGTGTGGCTCGGGCATTCCATCGAACACCTTGTGTGCATAGGAGGTGAGCTAGAGCACCACCAAGCCCTCTCCCCCTCGGCCAGAAAAAACAGAGCAGTGTGCTCTGCTCTTGCGCGAGGGGCTATATATAGGCACCACTATTGGTCCCGGTTGGTGGCATGAACCGGGACTAAAGGTAACCCTTTTGGTCCCGGTTCATGCCACCAACCGGGACCAATAGTGGTGGGCCAGGAGCCAGGACCATTGGTCCCGGTTCGTCCCACCAACCGGGACCAAAAGGTCCGGACGAACCGGGACCAATGGCCCACGTGGCCCGGCCGGCCCCCTGGGCTCACGAACCGGGGCAAATAGCTCCATTGGTCCCGGTTCTGGATTGAACCGGGACTAATGGGCTAAACTGGCCTGGGCGAAAGCCCTGTTTTCTACTAGTGTACCTTATGTAAGTATATATATAAATACCTTGTTGTAAATAATGACAGGTCCAACGTGAATGTTGCAGGGGCCACAACCGAGGTGGTGACCCTGAAGGAAGCGCTGTCCAAGGGCGAAGATAATGCGGGCATGGAGTGTGTCGAGCGAGAGAAACAAGAGGAGTGGGTGGAGGAAGTGCGGCAATAGCTTGATGCTCTTGTGAGAAAACATGAGAGTTTAGAGCTTGACTCGAAGACTCGAGAATCCGAGCTTGCCTTGGCACTTGAAAGCGCCAAATCTGCCAAGGCCAAAGCACAAAAAGCCCTCCAAGAAATTGAGGCAATGAAAAGGATTGCGGCGGGTAAGGCATTCTTTATGCAAAGCAAGCACGTGAAAGTAAATTACCTTTTACTTACCCGAATCCGGAGCTCTCCAGGAGCATTCGCAGATCTTCCCCGTAGTGTATCCGCCGCCGCCGCCTTCTACCGGGCCGAGGAAGGGAGCTCAATGGACAAGGTGTTCTGGTCCCAGTATGTTGAGGCTGGACAACCGGTGCCCTTGAGCGACCAGCTGAAGCAGCTGGTCGAGCTTCATAAGGCAGCCGAATAGGCCATGAAGGGCCTGATAGGCTGTCTGTGGCCTGGGGAGGTCATGCCTTGGAGCTACTTTGGGCTGGTGCGGCGGCTGGTGGATGCCTGTCCCCGACTTGAAGTCATCAAGTGCTCCGTATGCATCGAAGGTGCCTGTAGGGCTTTTGCCTGTGCTGAAGTGCACTGGGGCAAGCTGGATGCTGAGAAGCTGGTGACAGAGGGGCCACCGGAGGGGAAGGAGCATCGCAGGACCGAGATGTATTATGAGGGCGTCCTGAAGGGTGCCCGTCGTGTGGCGGATGAATGTACCAAGGATGTAATTTTTGAGTAAACTCGCTCGTGTTTATCCTGTGCACTGAAAACATGTTCATATGCGCTAAGCAATGCTTTTTGAATTTAAAATATTACCTTCTGTGCGGCCGTTTACTAAATTTGAGAGATGCAAGTCGTCGGCTTCTACCCCCATTCCACGAGTGCTGGGGTGTCCGGGATAAACCTGAGCGCTCTTTTTCCCGTTCTTGGGTCCATCGAGGGAGGCGCTCAGCACAATGAACAAGGCCAGCGGACTTATAATGCTTTATCACTCTCACTTAGCCATTGAATTCTATAATTTTAAATTTCGGCGAAGCCCCTAGTATTCGGAAGACCGAGTTCGTGGCGCTATCCACGCCTAGGACGGACAAAGCCAGCTCCTCGCTCTAAGCGGCATAAGTCTTTAAGGACTCGAAAAACCTCTCGAACAGCGATCGGTCTCTCGCCCTATCATGACGGTCAGTTTTAGCTTTCTCTACCAAGGTGTTAACCCAGCTCAACTGGGGCACAATCGCAGTAGTTCTCCCAGCACTACCTTAGCCGACATAGCAGAACGTAAGGTACCAAAACATGGGAGCCGGGTCAACCCAACTATTGACCCAAGACATGATTCGGAGCTGATGCATATAATGCTATAAGTTCGGGGTGCCGCACTCATGACAGTGTTCGGTCTTCTCACACCATATTATGGGGTAGTTAAGCCCCTGGTGTATTGGTCGTACCAAAGTGTACGGTTGCATAATGTCATAACTGAACATATTTATATAAAAAATGAATGCAACAATAGTCAAGAGCTATGTATTGTTTATTAAAAGGGCTGCTGTGAGAGCACAACGATACAAATAGTGCGATAAGCAAGAGGTGGGATTATTTGACATGTCCCCCTCTAGGGGCAAGCTGTGAGACTTTAAGTAAGATAGGTATTTAGCTCGTTATAGAGACCATCTGAACATTTGACGTGGCTTGTTGTCTCCCTGGCTGTTGAATCGTGTGTTCGGCGATTGTACTACCGGACAGGCCTTTTGAATAGTGGAGTCCTGAAAGTATATATGAAAAAAAAGAAATGGCAAAATCGGGAGCCCCTAGTGCGGTTGAGCCGCATTCTAGGCGTGCCGGGGTTGTGCCCCTCCCCTTATGCCCATGGTATTTCCAAATCATAATTATGTACGAGTGGTACTGGTATCGCAATCTCGCGAGGGCTGGGGTTGGGGCCACACTGCTATGCTTGCTCGGAATGTGCCAGTCGGTCTTGTTGTAGGTTACTTCGGGCGCGCTTGATGTTATCCGGACGTTTAACAGCCGGACTGGGGAATTGCCTTGAGAGGCTACTTTGCACTTCCGCCGCCAAGGCTGCCATGTGCTCCTCTGTTCGGGTTGAGTGTTCGGTGTTTCCATTGAACATAATGACTCCGCGAGGGCCTGGCATCTTGAGCATGAGGTATGCATAGTGCGGCACCGCATTGAATTTTTCAAATGCGGTTTGTCCGAGTAGGGCGTGATAGCCGCTGCGGAACGGGACTATGTCGAAGAATAACTCCTCGCTTCGGAAATTATCCGGGGATCCGAAGACCACTTCGAGTGTAACTGAGCCTGTACAGCTGGCTTCTACACCTGGTATGACGCCTTTAAAGGTCGTCTTTGTGGGTTTAATCCTTGAGGGATCTATACCCATTTTTCGCACTCTATCCTGATAAAGCAGGTTCAGGCTGCTGCCGCCGTCCATGAGAACTCTAGTGAGGTGAAATCTGTCAATGATTGGGTCTAGAACCAATGCGGCGAATCCGCCGTGACGAATGCTAGTGGGGTGGTCCCTTCGATCAAAGGTGATCAGGCAGGAGGACCATGGGTTGAACTTTGTGGCGACTGGCTCCAACGCATAGACGTCCCTGAGCGCGCACTTCATTTCCCTTTTGGGGACATGGGTTGCGTATATCATGTTCACTGAGGGAGTCCTGGATTAGGGGGTGTCCGGATGGCCGGACTATGACGTTTGGCCGGACTCCCGGACTATGAAGATACAAGATTGAAGACTTCGTCCCGTGTCTGGACAGGACTTTCCTTGGCGTGGAAGGCAAGCTTGGTGATGCGATATGAAGATCTCCTCCCATTGTAACCGACTCTGTGTAACCCTAGCCCTCTCTAGTGTCTATATAAACCGGAGAGTTTTAGTCCGTAGGACGAACAACAATCATACCATAGGCTAGCTTCTAGGGTTTAGCCTCTCTGATCTCATGGTAGATCAACTCTTGTATTACCCGTATCATCAATATAAATCAAGCAGGAGTAGGGTTTTACCTCCATCGAGAGGGCCCGAACCTAGGTAAAAACACCGTGTCCCTTGTCTCCTATTACCATCCGCCTAGACGCACAGTTCGGGACCCCCTACCCGAGATATGCCAGTTTTGACACCGACATTGGTGCTTTTATTCAGAGTTCCTCTGTGTCATCACCTTTAGGCCCGATGGCTTCTTCGATCATCAACCATGACGCGGTCCAGGGTGAGACTTTTCTCCCCGGACAAATCTTCGTGTTCGGCGGCTTCGCACCATGGGCCAATTTGCTTGGCCATCTCGAGCAGATCGAAAGCTACGGCCCTGGCTATTAGGTCAGATTTGGAAGTTTAAACTACACGACTGACATCCGCGGGGACTTGATCTTCGACGGATTAGAGCCACGGCCGAGCGCGCCGCACTGTCACGATGGGCATGATCTAGCTCTGCCGCCGGACAGCGCCCAGAGCGGCGCTCAGGTGTCCGCTCTGACCCTTAGCTCGGAGCCGACCGCGCCAGTCGGGGACGGACGGTTGGACGCCACCCCAGGTACCGCAATCTCTACGGCGATCGAGCCGAATACCAGCCTAGTACTTCATGAGGCCTGTGACTCCAAGGTGCCAGACTCCTTTCCGGACTCCGGATCATCCGCGCCCGTTCCGATCGGACCCAATTGGGCTCTGATCATGGAGTTCACCGCCGCGGACGTCTTTTAGCACTCGCCCTTTGGTGACATTCTGAATTCACTAAAGTCTCTCTCTTTGTCAGGAGATCCCTGGCCGGACTATGGTCAGCAAGGTTGGGATGCGGACGACAAAGAAATTCGAAACCCACCCTCTACCAACTTTGTAGCCACTGTCGACGATTTAACCGACATGCTCGACTTCGACTCCGAAGACATCGACAGTATGGACGCCGAAGAAGGAGACGATCAAGAACAAGCGCCTATAGGGCACCGGACAACCACCTCACCACACGATGTATGCATGGTGGACACACCTAAACGAAGCAACGACAAAGATCAAAAGGGTGCAACAAGGGATTGTTCCCTCGAAAAGCAATCAAAGCAGCGGCGTAAGCGCCGCGCCAAACCCCACCTCGACAGAGACCCAATCATAGAGCAGGGCGAATCGATGGACGACGAACATACCGTCAAGCAAAAGTCCGAACAGGACAGGCAAACCGAACAATCCGTCCCCGGCAAAGATAATAGTCCAGACGACCTCACGCTGGACAAGTCGCTGGAGCAGAAGAACCTCCACCAAAGGCTCGTCGCCACTGTGTGTAGCCTGAAAAAGCAGAAGCGGAAGCTCAAAACAGCGGAAGATGCACTCACAATCAGATGGGGCAAAGTACTTAATACCGCACACAAGTACGGCGACAGTCACCACACAAAGAGCTATCCGAAGCAAAAATTACTACTGGAATTTGATGAGGAGTCCTTAGAGCCCCCAAATTCAAAAAACAAGGAAGCCACTAGGTCGGATAGATGACCACATGACGAACGTCGAGTGGCACAGGGTGCCGCAATCAATCAGGCGCGCGATCCGCACAAGGATTCGCATAAAAAAGACGGCCTAACTAGATCCATCTACGGGCCACGAAAGCAAGATCTCGTAAGCAATACAATGCAACAAATATCCGAACATCGCAGCACACCAAAATACAGGGGCGCCCCACATCCTCTATGTTTCACCGATGAGGTGCTGGACCATGAATTTCCGGCGGGATTCAAGCCCGTAAACGTAGAGTGGCTGTCAAGCACTACTGGGACGCGAAGCTTTCGCCCGCTTTAACGCAATTCCGCATTATGCATCCCTTACACTCAAAATGCCCGGTCCACGAGGCATCATCTCATTAAAGGGAAATATAAAGTGTTCCCCGAGTGCGGATGATGGTGCGGCTGGCTTGACAGCCGCACACTAATCCAGCTTTACTACCCCGGACATGGCTCGACGAGTCCGGCATAAACATACAAAGGCTTAATAGCCGCATAACCCTGTACAAGGGGCTCCATGCGTTTACACCAGGAGACAATACAGCTCAATTCTACTCATGTTTCTGTAATATATTTTGTTTATTTAACATAGATTTCTCGCACGATTATTTTCCACTAAGTTCCTCTCTTTCACAGACGAACACCGTGCTACACCCGTCCAGGATACGACACAACGGAGACACAGGCGCAGACGTGCAGTAGGGACCCGTTTCAAGGATTCTTTTCAGATTAAGACCCTGCGTAAACCTTTTTTATTGTCTCTTGTTGATAACATCCCCCAGTTTTTGCTATAACCAAGGAGGAGGCTAGCGTCTTGGCATGTGGCCACGCCAGAATTTTTCACGTACCTGGGCACCAGGGGCTTTTTACCAAAGGCTTTTGTTCGGCCCATTTTCATAAAGACCGAATACCTTAGGGAGTGTTCGGCGTCGCGAGTTTGGCCTTATATGCATCAGCTCCGAATCATGTCTTCGGTCAAATGTTGGGTTTGCCCGGCTCCTGTGTTTTGCTGCCTTACGTTCCTCTATATCGGCTAAGGCGGCACCAGGAGAACTACTGCGATTGTGCCCCGGTTCGGCCAGGCGAGCACCTCAGTAGAGAAAGCCGAAAACTGACTGTCATGATATAGCGAGAGACTGTTCAACCACTCGATGACTTTCGGAATCTTTAGGATTCCTCCGCATTAATGAAGGGCCGTTTCCCGGTCAGGCACACATGCGTCCCGAATTCGGGCGAGCGCGGTGCCCCTAGGGGCTATTCAGTAGCCCCACTGTCAAACTCCTATGGCTAAGTGAAAGTGATAAAGCTTTATAGTCCGGTTGCCTAGTTTGCTGCGCTATCACCTCCTTTATAGGACCAAGATGTTGGATTAAGTGTGAAAAGGCGCCTTCTGCGAGAACACCCCCGTATTATATCCGTGGGGGCTGAAGCCAACGACTGCCATCTTTTAGATTATATACACATATACATTAACGGCCGCACAGGTGGCATTCTAATTGTTGAAAGCACAAGTATAAAAAGCTTTTATATTTCATCAAAATATTGTTTTACAATAGCACATGCTATTCGAACAGAACATCCTTCGAGCACTGCATCTCTATTACACGAGTGCCCTGCAAAACTTCCTCAATGTAGTGCTTGGCAGGTACTCGGCTTTCGTCCGAATCTCGGGATGCAACAACACTGGCCTCCATATCCGCCCAGTATGTCTTGACAAGGGCAAGAGCCATCTGTGCACCCTCTATGCACGCTGACCTCTTCATTGCATCAACATGCGGCACCGAACCAAGGAACTGCTGCACCAAGCTAAAATAACTCTTCGGCTCTGGCTCTTTCGGCCACAGACGACTCGCGACATACCTCATGGCGAGTCCGGATAACCTGTTCAGCTCCACCCAAGCGGCCAAACGGTCGGATACAGAAAGTGGTCTCTCTGGATTGTGGAACTGCGACCAAAAAAGTTCTTCCAATTCATGGTCACCTCGACCCCGGAAGTGTTCGGCCGCGTCTGTGGCACTCGCCGCCTGTCAGGACCCCGACTCAATGCCACATCGATCTAGCATGTAACACCTCATATCACTTCGCGGCCTCATGCACGGTATTCCCACGGGTGTCGCCTTACCTTTGCCCGGGACCGTTTCCGCCTTTTGGCACACGTATATGATAGTGTCGCTAGCATCCATATGATAAGGAGCCCGGGCTGACATGGCTAGTCGTAAACCCAAAGTGGCACAAACTTACAGGGACAGGCGTCCATGACCCAACATCGAACGTGTCGGTCATCAACGAGTGAATCCAGGCTGTAGCACTGGGCTAGCAGGACTCCGGTGAACCGGGCTGTAGCGGGCTAACAGGATTCCGGTATTCATCGCGTGACATTTCCCCGAAGGGACAGACACAGGAACGAAGAAGGACACATGCCGGCCAGCCTAAGTGTTCCGGAGCAGTAGCAAGCTACCATGGCTCGGTGGAAACACTAGGAGACATTTCCCCATAAGAGAGGCTACTAAAGATAAACAACTAGATGGTCAGATCCCACACATACCAAGCATTTCAATAACATACACACAATATGCTCGATATGTGCAAATACAACATGGCATCACAACATGACTCTATGACTCAAGTAATTTATTCAATAGGCTTCGAGGAGCGAGATATTACAAACATGGGTCTCATGACCCAACATTCAGAGCATACAAATCAAAACACAAGCGGAAGCTATCATCTCTGAGTACAGACATCTATAAATGAAAAAGGCTGAGAAGCCTGACTATCTACCAGATCCTGCCGAGGGCACAAGATCGTAGCTGAGGTAACAAGCTAAACGTCGAAGTCCACGTGGAACTACTAGCGAGACCGAAATCTCTCTGCAAAAACATAAATTAAGCAACGTGAGTACAAATGTACCCAGCAAGACTTACATCAGAACTAACTACATATGCATCATTATCAACAAAGGGGATGGTGGGGTTTAACTGCAGCAAGCCAGCTTTGACTCGGTGGCTATCCTAACTACGACTACAAGCAACTCTTTTGAGGTGGCGCACACGAGTCCACATATTCACCATAGCAATACACCACTATGGATCCGCTCTCGTCTCCCTACGAGAACACCATCCATAGCACTCACGCTTATCTTGCGTATTTCAGAGTGTCCACTTTCACTTGTCTATGAGCTGATATAAGCAACCCAGAAGTCCTTTTCCGCGGACACGGCTATTCGAATAGATGATGTTAACCCTGCAGGGGTGTACTTCTTCATACATGTTTCCACCACTTAGCGTCTGCACACGACATGTGCTCGGCAGACTTCAAGCGAAAGCCGACGTGGGTGTAGACCACGACCTACCTAAACACTCAAGTCTCTAGTCCAGGTTTATCGCCTATTCGGGTTCCATCCATGAGGAGATCCGGCCGGAGTTTCGCTCACAGCCCCAAACGATGTGAACAGGGTTCCGTGACACCAAACGGGCGCCCGGTATACCCGGCCACGTGCCTACCGCATCACAGCCCACCCCTACGGTCAACGCTGTCCATGGGCTCCAGCATACTACAAGCACCAGAAACTACTTGCAACTCCTGGACAGAGGACAAGGGTGAATAAGAAGTCGAGCGGGGTCATATTTCAGGGCCCAATGTATGGTAGTAGCTGAATCATGGATCACAAACACAGAACACAGTTCCTGAGGACGGCTTCAATGAGACAACCCACCATGTACTACTACATGGCCTCTCACCGATACCTTTTACCAAATCGTGTTCACACACTTAGCTCACACATAGTAGGACATGTTCACACACCTTTGATTCATCCCCGATGAATCAGACCTGACTCAACTCTAAGCAGTAGCAGGCATGACAAACAAACATGAATGAGTAGGCACAACAGGGCTCAAACAACTCCTACTCATACTAGTGGGTTTCATCTATTTACTCTGGAATGACAGGTCATGCAAAGGATAAAGGGGTTCAGCTATCGCAGCAAGTAACAGATGAATCGTTGTTGTCCTAATGCAGTAAAAGAGAGCAGGAGCGAGAGAGTGGGATTTTATCGGAATGAACAAGGGGGTTTTGCTTGCCTGGCACTTCTGAAGATAACATTGAGTCTTCATCAGTGTCAACGATCACATCGTCGGTACAACGTCTACCGAGGGAGAACAACACCGGCAAACACAGAAGAAACACGATCAATGCAATGCACAATATGATGCATGCTATGACATGGCAATATGAATGTGTTTTGGGCTAATGCATCTAGCAACAAGTTAAATGGGGTTGGTTTGAATACAAGATTCAAATTCAAACTCCACATGTGAGAGTTTAAATGCCATTTATTTGATTTGTGCTAAACAGCAGCTATAAGTTGTTCTAACATGCATGAAAATGGCACAAATGGATTCCTTGAATTTTTCTGATAATTTTTCATATATAAATTATTTAATTTGGAGTTACGGTTGAATTTCTATGATTTATTGAAGTTTTAGCTATTTCTGGAATTGCCTGATTATTAATAAAATAAATTAAATTACAGAAAAGGAATATTGCGTCAGCATGGCGTTGGCATGACGTTAGCAGGTCAACGTGCGGCCCAGGTCAAACTGACCGGTGGGGCCCGAGTGTTAGTGTCTAACTAAACTAACCTAACTTAGTTAATACTAACCTAACTTAATTAGCCGGGCGGGGCCCGCATGTCAGTGGCTCTGGGGAAGTCAAACTAGGGTCAAACCCGGGCCAACTCGCTGGAGTTGACCCACTGTTCGTCGCCGGCGGAGCCAGAGACGGCGGAGGGGTGTGGGTTTCCTCCTCCGGCGACCAAATGGCCGGCGGAGGGCATCTACGGAATGCCCAGGCTCGCGCGCATCTAACAGGGCAAACGGGGAAAGCTAGGGCGGCCGTAATCCTCGCCGGCGTCGAGCTCAGCGGCTGCCGGACCTCGGACGTTGGCGGAAACGGCGCTACGGTGCACAAAAGGGGAAACGGAAGGGCGCTGCGGCCTCCTGAGGTTGCGGTGAGCACGACGGTGGGCTCGGGAGCGAGCTGCGGTGGCTGTGGCCACGACCACGCCATGGCCGGCGGCGAGAAGCTCTCGGCCGCGGGGGAGAAAGAAGCTAGGGGATGAGCGCGAGCTTGAGAGAAGGGGGAAGAGGAAGAGAGGCTCACGGTGGATCGAACGGAGGGGTCGGCGAGCTCAGGGGAGCTTCTGCGACGGCGAATTTACGACGGTGGTCCTTGGTGGCCGAGGAGGGGAACGGCGGAGCTAGCGGCATCCAGGGGCTTCCGGTGCCTTTCGTCTGGGTGAGGATGAAGAGGGAGGCGAGGCGGAGCTTCCTGGGGCGTCGGTGAGGCGTGGGGTGGCCGCTAGGCGTGGCTACGGCGAGCGGCGGCGACGAGCTCCGTTCGGTCGCGGGAGAGAGAGGGGCCAGAGGGGGATAGGGACGGAGGGAGAGACACGGGAGAGTGGCGAGAGGTGCAAGGGGTCGAGGGGAGTGCGTGGCACCCTCGGGTGCCTCCAGCGACGAGCAGGTAAGCAGGAGGTGGCCGGGGCTCTCGGGCGCGCGCCACGCCTCGGTCCTTCTGGCGAGGAGGAAGACGATAGGGGGGGAGTGGAGATGGGCTGGGCCGGTTTCTGCAGCAGGCCGCACAGGTGGGCTCGGGAGCGAGCTGCGGTGGCTGTGGCCACGACCACGCCATGGCCGGCGGCAAGAAGCTCTCGGCCGCGGTGGAGAAAGAAGCTAGGGGATGAGCGCGAGCTTGAGAGAAGGGGGAAGAGGAAGAGCGGCTCACGGTGGATCGAACGGAGGGGTCGGCGAGCTCGGGGGAGCTTCTGCGACGGTGAATTTACGGCGGTTGTCCTTGGTGGCCGAGGAGGGGAACGGCGGAGCTAGCGGCATCCAGGGGCTTCCGGTGCCTTTCGTCTGGGTGAGGATGAAGAGGGAGGCGAGGCGGAGCTTCCTGGGGCGTCGGTGAGGCGTGGGGTGGCCGCTAGGCGTGGCTACGGCGAGCGGCGGCGACGGGCTCTGTTCGGTCGCGGGAGAGAGAGGGGCCAGAGGG
This sequence comes from Triticum aestivum, assembly GCF_018294505.1. Lineage (NCBI taxonomy): Eukaryota > Viridiplantae > Streptophyta > Magnoliopsida > Poales > Poaceae > Triticum > Triticum aestivum. The sequence goes on from NC_057810.1 coordinate 115,815,188, forward strand.
GGATAGGGACGGAGGGAGAGACACGGGAGAGTGGCGAGAGGTGCAAGGGGTCGAGGGGAGTGCATGGCACCCTCGGGTGCCTCCAGCGGCGAGCAGGTAAGCAGGAGGTGGCCGGGGCTCTCGGGCGCACGCCACGCCTCGGTCCTTCTGGCGAGGAGGAAGACGACAGGGGGGGGAGTGGAGATGGGCTGGGCCGGTTTCTGCAGCAGGCCGCACAGGTAGGCGCCAGGTAAGTGGCCTGGTGGCCTTCTCTCTTTTTTTTATTTCTGTTCTGTTTTTCTATTTAATTGCCACTGAATTCAAATTCAAACAAATTTGAAAAACAGTGCCAAAACTCCCCTGGATGATTTTATGTCACTTAAGGTCTACTCCTCATAAACATAAAATATCTCAGGGCATTTGAAAATATATTCATTATATATTATGAATATAACTCCAAATTCAAATAAAATATTGATTTAAAATCAGAGCCCAAATAATTCCTTAGAAATGTCCCACAATTTTGGTTTGATTTATAACTCTTGCCAAAATTGTCAGAGCTATTTCTAGGGCATTTTGGATTTACTGATTGCAATTTTAGGGTTTCTTGCCCCTTTATTAAAATGATTTCCGAGGCTTTCAATTTCCTCATTTCAACTTTCGGAATATAGACATGATGCACACATGAAGCTAGCCTAGAGCATTACCAGAAGCTAGGGATGTGACACTTGCCGCCAAATCCAGATAAGTGTTCGCCGCACTCCACCCGGTCTAATGGAGCATAGTTAGGATCCCCGAACTTCTTCCACAACATGTAGGTCTTTCCAGCCGCGATATCTCCGGCCTTACATAGCTCCTCCTTCATAGCTCGCATTGCAGAGCGAGTGTCCTTGGCCTCGGTAGTGACCTTTTCTAGGTCCTTCTGTGCCACCCTATCTTCTTTTTCGAGAAGCTTACAACGGTCGGTAGCATCCTGCAATTTCATAGCCATCTCGGCTATTACTTCCATGCTCTGGCAGTGAGTAGCCTGTTTGGCTTTTAGCTCTTCAGCCGCTTTAACAACAGCCGCATCGCTTTTCCTCGCTTGCTCCTTGGCTCGGGCAAGTTCCGCCCGAAGGCTCTCCACGGCAGCGGCAGCATCTGCATTATGCACGTATGTTATAAGGTACGAGCATCAAAGCCCCTATTACCAGATGTCTTTGAGATGTTACATACCTTGTGCCTTGTCTAGCCGCTCATTCACAAGCGCGATGTCGGCATCTGCCACATCCAGTTGCCGCTTTAGCTCGGCAAATTCATCAGTCCGGCTAGCCACCGAACACCTCGCCACCTATAGAGGAAAGGCGACATATTATACCTGGGATTGATCCTCTGTGCGTCGTCATTTTCGACAACACACAGAGTCTCAGGGGCTACTATTTATACAGGGCGTATTTTATATATGCGACTCTGTCAAAAGGTACACCTTTTCACGTACCTCAAAGCCTGTCAGTAAACTCCTGGTGGCCTCGTACAATCCGCTTTCTGCGGACGAATTCCTTCTAATCACTGTGTTCATCAAGACACAGTGTTCGTCTGAGATAGACGCTCGCCCGAGCAGATCCTTCAGCCCCTCCGACCATGCACCAAAGGGTGCGGGACTAGTCCAGCGAACTTTTTCAAGGTCCGGATTTGGAGAAACCCTCTGAGATGACACCTCGGGGTCGCCCGCCTCATAAGATGGTACAGCTGGGGGAGGCGTTTCGCTCTCCAACATCTCCGTACGAAGATCCCCTGAAGATGAGCTCTGCTGAGAAGGGTTGAGATCCGAACTACAAGGTAAAATTTTGGTTATCTTCCTCAGAAATAAAACAGGGATGTCACTCATTTTGGAACACCTCTCTTTACTTATGGCTCGGTGGAGAGCTGATCCCCTTGGGGGAGCAATGCGGCCGGGGCATTCTCTGGCTCCGGACCCTCTGACGAAGATTTCTTCCCCCGCTTTGAGGACATCGCCTCCGGGTCTTCAGAGTCGGTCCTTTTCTTTCCCTGGTTGCGGTAATTCTTGATTCCTCCCTTCCTGACAGCCTCCTTCGTGGAAGCGGTAGCTCCCTGGTTCCCCTCTTCGCTTTCAATCTCCAGCATCCTGGTCAACATGGGATCCACTCCTGATAAGCTTTGCTTTCGCTATCCACTCCTGTTCAAAGGATAGCTCTTTTAAGGGCAGTTTTATGATGAAGATATGGATGGCGTGTCCGAGTACGGGGCTACTTACTTGAGTATCCGGGCGATTGTAGCTCAGACCTGCATCCTCGTACAAGTCCATACACATTGCTTGTCACCCGAAGAACAATTTGTACATCTCCATGGGCGTCATGCCCATAAAATGTTGGATGACTCGCGGTCCCTCCGGATAAAATTCCCACAGGCGAAGAGGGCGACGTTTGCAGGGCAGTATGCGGCGAATCAGCATAACCTGCGCCACTACGGCCAAGTTGATATCTCTTTCTAGGAGATCTCAAATGCGACCCTGCAGCAAGGGCACGTCCTTGGACGGCCCCTCCTTAAGCCCTTCATTGACCCATGACGCTCGCCGTGGTGGGGTCCCGAGCGGAAAGCAGGTGGCACCACCCATGTGGTGCCCCTAGGGGCTGTGATGTAAAACCACTCCCGTTGCCATAAGCCGAACTCCTCTTGAAAAGAGCCCTCGGGCCATGGAGCGTCGGCAATCTTGCTTATAATAGCCCCTCCGCACTCAGCGTGCTGCCCCTCGATCATCTTTGGTTCTACCTTGAAGGTTTTAAGCCACAGTCCAAAGTGAGGAGTAATATGGATGAAGGCCTCACACACGACAATGAACGATGAGATTTGGAGGATGGACTCACGAAGGGATGAATCGGGAAGCCTAGCCCCCAAAGGAAGTGAGATGTGAACACCACGCTCTCGTCGGGCTAGGGAGTGGGAATAGCCTGCCCTTGAGCAGGCAGTCTATGTGAGATATCGCCGGTTAGATACCTGGCATCTCTCAGCTTTCGCCCGTCTTCTTCCGTAACGAAGGAAGACATCCACCGGCCTTGGAGGTCGGAGCCGGACATCATCGCAGGTCCGAAGCGCCTGAATCTGGAGCTTCGGGTGTTGGAACTCGAGGCGAGGGGCGGATTTGATTGGATTGAAAGAAAGAAGTCGAGCCTTGGTCTCTTTATAAAGAGGTTGAATACCAAGAGCCCTCCCCGTGACCGTTTGGGACTCACTTTCAATTAAGAGGTCATACCAATGGCACGGTTGGGTTACCCACGCTCATATTCATGAGAATCCCGGGATAAGGGGACACGATCTCTGCTTTGACAAGACGTGCCAAGGAAACCGCCTCGCTAAACATGCTGAGGCGGGACAGTAAAATGATTCTAATAAAGGCTTGGCCGTGGCGTGATGTCACACTACGGAATACGTCAGCAGATTAGATTTGTGTAAATATTATTCTCTCTACGGTGGTATGTGGAACTTATTTTGCAGAGCCGGACACTATCCTTGTGCTCAACATCTTCTATGAGGTATTCAGAGGAGGAACCTGCCTTGCAATGCCGAAGATAATTTGCGCGCCGGACTCGTCGTCGCTGAAGCCTGGATCAGGGGCTACCGAGGGAGACCTGGATTAGGGGATGTCCGGATGGCCGGACTATGACCTTTGGCCGGACTCCCGGACTATGAAGATACAAGATTGAAGACTTCGTCCCGTGTCAAGATAGGACTTTCCTTCGCATGGAAGGCAAGCTTGGCGATGCGATATGAAGATCTCCTCCCATTGTAACCGACTCTTGTACCCTAGCCCTCTCCGTTGTCTATATAAACCGAAGAGTTTTAGTCCGTAGGACGAATAACAATCATACCATAGGCTAGCTTCTAGGGTTTAGTCTCTCTGATCTCGTGGTAGATCAACTCTTGTACTACCCATATCATCAATAATAATCAAGGAGGAGTAGGGTTTTACCTCCATCGAGAGGGCCCGAACCTGGGTAATAGCATCGTGTCCCTTGTCTCCTGTTACCATCCGCCTAGACGCACAATTCAGGACCCCCTACCCGAGATCCGCCGGTTTTGACACCGACATTCACCATCCGCACTTATGGGGGGAAGCCCTTCTGTCCTCTGTTGTTCGGCGGCCAGGGCTCCTCCTCGTCATCACTATGCAGCCCCTTGTCTCTGTGTTCGGCACTTAACTTGCCTGCCTTCTTGAACACCCAACAATCCCTATTGGTGTGATTGGCTGGTTGTTCGGGGGTGCCGTGTTTCTGGCACGAGCGGTCGAGTATCCGGTCTAAACTGGACGGGCCTTGAGTATTTCTTTTGAATGGCTTTTTCCGCTGACCGGGTTTAGAGCCTCTGAATCCGGCATTAACTACCGTATCCTCAGTATTATCGCCGTTAATGCGGCGCTTGTGCTTGTTACGACGCGACCTGCCGTTGTTGTCCTTGGTATCTGAATTACCAGGGCTCTTGGTCATGTTATTGCTATGAGCTAGCCAGTTGTCTTCTCCCGCGCAAAAGCGTGTCATGACTGTCGTGAGGGCTGCCATGGATTTCGGCTTTTCCTGTCCTAGGTGCCGGGCAATCCCTTCGTCTCGGATGTTATGTTTGAAGGCTGCAAGGGCCTCTGCGTCCGGACAGTCGACTATTTGATTTTTCTTGGTTAGGAACCGCATTCAGAATTCTCTGGCCGATTCCTCCGGCTACTGAATTATGTGGCTTAGGTCATCGACGTCTGGTGGTCGCACATAAGTGCCCAAGAAGTTGTCAAGCAATGCAAATTCCAGGTCCTCCTAGCAACCAATTGACTCTGCTGGCAAGCTGTTAACCCAATGCCGAGCTGGTCCTTTAAGCTTGAGCGGGAGGTATTTGATAGCGTGTAGATCATCACCACAGACCATGTGGATATGAAGGAGATAATCCTCGATCCATACCGCAGGATCTATTGTGTCGTCGTATGATTCGACGTGTAAGGGTTTAAAACTCTCGGGGATTTGATGATCCATTACTTCATCTATGAAGCATAGTGGGTGTGCGGCACCTCTGTACTGGGCTATATCACGATGTAGCTCAGATGAGCTTTGTCTGCCGTGTTCGGCCTTGCCGTATTTGGCATATCCGGCGTGACGGTTATCGTTATGTGTCGTGGGGCACCCACGCGATCCGTAGATCGATCTTGTTTGCCTTGGCTTGTCCTCCAATATGTCTCGCATGTCTGGCGTATTTCCCCGTGCATTGGTACTTTTTGAGCGGCGCCGGGGTGCGGCTTGAGTTGAGGGCCAAAAGGCCTCTCTATCTTGGCCACGGGGTGGCCGATCGGCCGCATCATACGCTGGTGATGTAGGTTTAGTTGCTTCCTCCTCTAGTTGGGGTAGCAGCCTACACTTTGGGTAGCTTTTGGAGGGGCATTCGAGTTTATACTCTTCGGCCGCGAGAACTTCAGTCCATCTATCGGCTAGCAAATCTTGGTCAGCTTGAAGCTGCTGCTGTTTTTTCTTGAGGCTGCTTGCCGTGGCCATAAGCCTGCGTTTGAAATGCTCTTGTTCAATGGGATCCTCTGGCACGACAAATTCTTCGTCGTCGAGGCTTGCCTCGTCTTCGGAGGGAGGCATGTAATTGTCGTCCTCAACCTCTCTATCTACCGCTCTCTCATGAGGGCTGGTTTCTCCATCCTCCTGTGCTGAATCCTGCTAGAGGAGGTTGTCTTCGGCACTGTCCGGGGTGTTATTGTCTCCTGTGCCAGAATCGCCATTTTTGCTGTGCCGGGATTTAGAGCGGCGCTACTGCCGTCGGCGCTTAGGCTGTTTCTTCGAGGGGTCATCCTCCATTGTTCCATCGCCATTCCCTTCCTTTGGGGTGTCCACCATGTATATGTCGTATGACAAGGTGGCTTTCTAGTCCCCTATAGGTGCTGGTTCTTGGTCGTCTTCTTCATCGGCGTCCATACCGTCAATGTTTTCGGAGTCGAAGTCGAGCATGTCGGTTAAATCATCGATAGTGGCTACGAAGCGGGTGGTGGGTGGGTTTCGAATTTCTTCATCGTCCGCATCCCAACCTTGCTGACTGTAGTTCGGCCAGGGCTTTCCTGATAGAGAGAGATACTTTAGCGAATTCAGGATGTCGCCAAAGGGCGAGTGCTGAAAGATGTCCGCGGCGGTGAACTCCATGATCGCAGCCTAATTGGGTTCGATCTGAAGGGGTGCGGAAGATTCGGAATTCGGAAAGGAGTCCGGCACCTTGGAGTCTCGAGCTTCACAAAGGACAAAGCTGGTATTCGGCTCGATTGCCATAGAGATTGCAGCCCCCGAGGCGGCATCCAACCATCCATCCCCGATTGGCGCGGTCGGCTCCGAGCGAAGGGTCAGAGCGGACACCTGAGCGGCATTCCGGATGCTGTCCGGTGGCAGAGCTAGATCATGCCCATCGTGATAGTGCGGCGCGCTCGGTTATGGCTCGAATCCGTCAAAGATCAAGTCCCCGCGGATGTCAGCCATGTAGTTCAAGTTTCCAAATCTGACCTGATGGCCAGGGGCGTAGCTTTTGATCTGCTCCAGATGGCCAAGCGAGTTGGCCCACAGTGCGAAGCCGCCGAACACAAAAATCTGTCCGGGGAGAAAAGTCTCACCCCGGACCGCGTAGTGGTTGATGATCGAAGAAGCCATCAGGCCTAAAGCTGACGACACAGAGGAACTCTCAATGAAAGCACCAATGTCGGTGTCAAAACCGGCGGATCTCGGGTAGGGGGTCCCGAACTATGCGTCTAGGCGGATGGTAACAGGAGACAAGGGACACGATGTTTTTACCCAGGTTCGGGCCCTCTCGATGGAGGTAAAACCCTACTCCTGCTTGATTAATATTGGTGATATGGGTAGTACAAGAGTTGATCTACCACGAGATCAAAGAGGCTAAACCCTAGAAGCTAGCCTATGGTATGATTGTTGTTCGTCCTATGGACTAAAACTCTCCGGTTTATATAGACAACGAAGAGGGTTAGGGTTACACAGAGTCGGTTACAATGGGAGGAGATCTACATATCGTATCACCAAGCTTGCCTTCCACACCAAGGAAAGTCCTATCCGGACATGGGACGAAGTCTTCAATCTTGTATCGTCATAGTCCGGGAGTCCGGCCAAAGGTCATAGTCCGGCCATCCGGACACCCCCTAACACTACTAGGGAAAACCCTAGCAGTAGCGCGGGTTTTGTGCTCACTAGTAGTGCGGGAGGGCGTGCTACTAATAAAGCGCTACAGCTATTGCTTAGCAGCAGCGCATGCCCGCCCGCGCTACTGCCAGGACAAATAGCTGCAACATTTGTTCGGTACTACGCTGCTGCTAAGGTAACTACTTGCACCGTGTTTTCTGTCCATCGCTACTAGTACTTTTTTTTTTTTTTTTTTTTTAGTGTATTTATGCACCATCGTACAAATATTGATACAATACCAGTTATGAGGTTTACATCATTATGTCCATAATAGTGTGTCAAATGAAGGTGGATTAGGTTCAAGTGGAGGCAATATGTGGTGCATGTCAAAAGTATACTACTAATCCAAACTTGATCTAGTTTGGACTAGTAGTACTTTCGATGTGCACCACATGTTGCCTCCACTTGAATCTAATCCGCCAGTACAAGCTATTTAATCATCCTCATCGTCATTACCACCAACAATATTTATTTCTGTCTAAAAAACAATATTTATTTAATCACCACTAACACTAGCTAATAATAATCATCATAGTCATTACCACCAACACTAGCTATTTTATCATCATAGTAATATAGTGTAGCACATCATCATCCTCAAACTCATTTCTATCTAGCTAATCACTCCTGCTGCTCTCTCTTAGGTAAAATACCATAAAACATGTATAGCTCTCCTCCTTGATCAAGCTGGAGCATGAAGATGAACCTCTCTCCTAATCATGGGTCGCACATCTGTTTGCTGCCCCCTAGTAATTCTCTGCGCTCCCCCATCACATATTTGGTCCAGTCTTGCACTATTAAGCGTCCGTCGCTAATCTTGAATGCACTAAAGTAATCTGTAGGATATCTTGGCCGTAAGCTGATAATACTCATGGTACCTTTAGTCTCGATCCCATAAGGCACAACATTCATCGGGAGTCCCTGTTGAAGAACATCGTATGTTAACATACTTAGCAATGAAGTTTAGTTTCAAAAATAATGTATGGAAAAGATGCACAGATGACAAATAGTAAAAATCTTACCATCCTTCCTAAATAGATGTTACCGTAGTTCATTACGAACACTATTGGTCGCCCATTTTCAGTACTAACATTTCTAAATGCAGGAAGAAAATTTGTCTTGACAGTATCAAGATCCTCAAGCCATGAAACATAATGACTAAGCTCCTCGCAGTTGAGTTCAGCTCCAGGACAGTATACGGTCCTGTCTACTAAGCGCTGGACATGTTTTCTTGCACCGAAATAAGCTGACAATACAAATTAGTTGTCAACTATTTTTGAATAAACAATATCGATCAAAGACATAAATATGGTTGAGAAACTTACATAATGGTATAACTGGAGGCGTCTGCACATCCACCCAGATGTCGGTATTACCTTCAATATCATCTTCCGGACGAATATCAAAGGTGATAACCATATCAGGCTCAAATGCATAAGTCTTGCATAGTGCTCGCCATGTTTTGCATCCAAAATAGGTCTAGTCGTCTGAATTGTACAATTTTGCATGGAAAATATAACCATGCTCGGTCTTCAAGTAAACTTTCTTTTCCTCCATACTATGACTGAAACCTATCTTATCCAATACAAAAACTCTTGCATGGCAGGGGATACACTAGTAGAATAGTAAAAAAAATATAAGTGGGAGAAAATGAAGCGGATGTCATGCTTAATTATGAAAAAAGACTTGTCGCTGTGACTTACAATATCCACTTCGAAGTTCTCGTCCAGCTTGATGTTGAAGTGCCTATCATCATCTAGGAAGATTCCGTCGCACAGGCCGCGCTCGTCTTTGCAGTATTTGCAAATACCGAAATCCTTTTCATCGTCAGACATTTCCTATGTTCATAGTTAAAAGATTAATTGAAAATCGGTCGAAGACAACTACCAAGATACTCAACACACAAATCTGGGGCACTCGATATTTCCTACATATTCTGGCACAAGTCATGCCAAAATTCACGGAAAAATCCAGCATGACCTTTGCTAAAATAGGACATATCGAGGGCCTGAAATTTGCCGGAACAGAAATGAATCAACACTCTGGCAAAACATAGGCCACTCGGAAGTGTAACCTGGAAACATGACGGGCCACTTGGATATTGAGAAACACAAGATATACATTTCAAAATATCTTATAGGACTCAAATTAGCATGCATTCCATAAGCAAAAGCAAATCATCTCATACGTCCGTACATCGTCGAATATTATCACTAATACATCATGAATAGTGTCATACATATAACATCACTAATACAACTAAAACCCTAGCACACGACGGGTATCGGTGCGGACGGTGGACACCCACAGAGAAGGAACCATCATGGGATCATAGCTCCAGTGAGATCCCCGGAGAACCTGCCAGGTATTGGAGAACGGCATGTGCTCCAACGCAAACAAGTAGCGACGGACGTGTGTGTCCTCCTCACTGACACGGTGAAGCACCATCTCCGCGGAGTCCTCGAGCCTCTCGATCATCACTGGCCCACGCGACCGCCACCAAAGAAGGTTCAGGTCAACGACAGGCTGGCTCCTCATCAACCTGCGCCCCCCGGTAGGTAGCGCCTCCCAGTACCACCCCGGCGGAGCCCAGTCCCGGACATGGCCGATCTGGTCAAGCAGGTGTCGTCCTCCGCCGACTCAACGACGAGGATGCGGGATAGGCATCGTCCATGTGGAGGCGGGAAAAATTGCATTAACTAAAAAATAGAAACAAGTTCTTACTAATTAGTTCTATTAATTCAACTAGTTCTTACTAAAAATAAACTTAATATAAATAAAAATATTCTACTACCTAATTAGTACCTAGTTCTTAATATGCAACTAAAATAAACTTACTATAAATAAAAATAAACTTAATATGCAACTAAAATATAAAGAAACCCTAGGCAGAGGTAGGGGAGAGGGAGGAGCGGGCGTGCTCACCTCGGATGACTGCAACGAGGGTGGGGCAGGGCGGCGTCGAGGTCGGGGCAGCGTCCGGGGCGGCGTTGAGGTCTAGGGCGGGGGCGTCATTGAATCTGGTGTCGAGGCGGCGTCTGGGGTGGCGTTGAGGTTGGGGGCGGGGGTGGCGTTGAGGTTGGGGGTTGGGGCATCGTAGAGGGTGCGGAGAGCGCGCGGCGGCCGACGGGCGACGGCGGCGGCGAGAGTGGAGAGAGTTGGATTTGGGGGAAAGTGGCGTGGGGAAGGACGAACCCCGTAGTTAAGTCAGAAGTAGCGGTAGCGCGTTCCGGGAAAAGCGTTGCTGCTATCTTAGCTACATCGCGTTCTCTGATACACGCTACTGCTACTCCTTTCTCTTTTTTCCCTTTTCCATTTTGTTTTCTTCACATTTTATTTGTTTCCTTTCACCTTATTCTATTTCTTTCATTTTCAATTACCTTTCCATTCTCTTTCCATTTAATTTTATAACCTTTAGCAGCAACGAGTTTATATTAAAACACGCTGCTACAAACAATGTAGTGGTAGCGCGGTTCGTCGTAGATCGCTACTACTATGTGTAGCCTATGGGCTAAGCCGTGGAAATTTTAGTAGTAACGTGTGTACATCAAGACGCGCTACTGCTAGATCTTTATCTGCAGCGCGGTTACCTCAGGCGCGCTACTGCTAATTAGCACCAGCGTGCTTTTTTGACCCACGCTACTGCTAAATTTCTGTGTATAGGGTTTTCCCTAGTAGTGTAATCCAGGACTCCTTCAGTGATCCTTACGGCGATCACAACCAGACCACACCTGGTCTAACTCAACCCGATGGCCTTACTGCCATTAGCTTAGTGCAAATCTTAGTGTGCAAATTTATTAAGTGTTGACCCATGGTGTACCCTACTTTCGAGCATGTCCATAACCATGGACTCGGCTATCGATAGATTAAAACACTCTGCAGAGGTAGCGCACTGGACCCACACTACGGAACCAATGGCCTCGCACTCCCATTCGGGTGGACCAACGACATTCCGACGAAACCACTTCATTGTCATGACAATCTCCCAGCCACTCCGACTAAATCCCCATCGGGCTAGTCCTGGGTGGCCCTGTGTCTACCTCCAGACACCTCAAAACCACCATCGTGGCAACGATCCACTCTGGGAGCCAAACACTCAACTCATCAACTGGCACACAAGGTTATGCCTGCTTACCGGGCCAGGGTACAGCACACCCATAACCTTCCCTAGCTGGAGGCACCGACCAGAGGCACGACAATGAAACGCATTAAGGCCGTCCCATACCGGCAAATGTGATTGCATTGGGAAAAACTCGTTTCAGCGGCACCACGACCCGGTCAACAACATATTCAAGTTGAGTGATTTATCAGGTTCAACTTAAACTGAAAGTAACCGGTGTCATAATGCCGTGCTAAGCATCACTACCATTTGCATCAAATAACCATGAAAATAATTAAATCAACTACACTCCCATGGAGCCATCACTAACTAAAGATACATTTCTGGATAAAATCAAACCTCACTTAAACCAGAACCATATCTAGCAATCTCATCATTTTTCATCATGCAAGAATAATAATTAAACTAATTATTTACCTTCATGACCATATCCTTTTATTATTACACATACCTAAGTTCTTGTTAGCTTATCAGCAAGATTCATTTCAAACTTTCTGTAAATCAAACACACTTAACATAACAAGAATCTAACAGAATATGATTATCATAATAATTATTTTAAATGCATGAATAATCATAAGTTCAAGTAGGAAAATCACAAATATTGAAGTGGCACTGTGATAATGTTGATGTGGCTTACCTTAGTGCTGATGAGGTTCACAAACCTCCTGGTGATCCTGAAGACAAGCTTGCTCTTCTGAAAATAAATAAAACCACAAAAAGAAAACATCAAGAAAATTTCTGAAAATTACCAGAAAATCTAGACAGCAAGGAAAAATCCCATCTTTTGGGTGCTGCTAGATTTTTGGAGAAAGTACACAGTGCAAAAAGAATCAATGCATTTGGACTTATAGATAAAAAGTAGTGGCTCTTTGAAGGTTCCTGGATTTAAATGAATTTGATTTAAAAAGAAAACTGACTGGTGGGGGTGACGTCGAAGGCGTAAACGCCCAGGGTGCCACCACTTGTACCGCTTTGCACGCGTACTGAGCGGCAGACTAGCGGGCCCCGCTAATCAGGCCAGAAGGAGGGGGAGAGGGAAACAGAGGGAGGCGGAGCTGCTCCGGCGATGAGGGTTCTTGGGGTCAAACGAGAGGGGGGGATCGAAGGAGAAGAAGGTGGCGCACCTGCCTGTACCCGTAGCGTGGCTAGAGGTGACCGGATGGCATCGAAAGTGGCCTCTCCAGTGGAGGCAGAGGGCAGCGGTCGCCGGAGACAAAGATGACGGCGGCTCGGGCGGCTCTAGGGGCTCCAATAGGGCGGAACGCCCTCACCGAATAGTGGCGGAGGCCCTGGCAGGGTCGCCCTAGACTGGGAGGTGCTGGATCTGCAGGGACGATCCAAAGGGGATCGCCGACGAGCTTGGGCTTTGGGACGGCAGGCGGCGGCCTGCCTGGCCACGCTGCGGCTTCTACTAGCTTGTGGAGAGTGTGGGAGTAGCTACGGGTGCTCAAGGAGGCTTGGGGGTGGCGGCATTTATACGCGGGCAGCGAGAGGGGTTCTGGCTCCGCTGGAGGAGACCTGTCCATGGTGCTCGGCAACGAACGGAGCCAGTGAGAGAGGGGGAAGACGATGGAGGTCACGCGGAAAGTATTGGCGGGCGCAGACTAGCACATGGGCAAGGGATAAGACGACGAGGACAATGTGCCGCGCACTGTGTCACTGGACGGATCGTGCCCATGCCCGCTGTGGCAAGCTCCGGCATCGGCGAGTGCTAGGGGGAGTTAAGGGGGTGGAGACGGGGATGGTGGCGAGGCTTGGCATGCTCGGGCAGGCTGGGCAGCGAGCACACGCTCAAAAGAGCGCTAGGCAGCACATAGATCGCGTATTTTGCATGCTAGCATGCCTGGATGAACGCGGTCACCGCGTGAACCGTGACATCAGGCCATCCTAAGCTCTAACTTGATGTCTGGCGTGTAGTCTTTGTTGGTTTGAAGTGTTACAATGGTTGGGCTTGGATCCAGGTGCAGTAGAAATTGATTTGTACTGCTAGCAAGTTTCTAAACAGTAACTTTAGAGGTTTACTGAGGTCAAACCACTAGGAGTTAATGGTTGGGCTTTGGAAGCTAGCTTACACTTACTAAGGTAAATAGGCACAAGAAAAACCAGCTACAATGGAGCTAGTAAAATGGTAGTTGTTGTAGAAACTACCATTTCTTTCCATGAATGAATTTATTTTCTGTAGCCAAAATATTCCAAAGATTGAAGAAATATTTTTGCTCAGAAAGGTGCCCTAGGGTTCAAAGAATAATTGGGATTTTTCTCAGGATTTTTGGGGCAAGAAAAATTAGGGTTGCTTTGGAGCACAAAGGGCTAGCTAGGGTTTTGGAGGGCAAAATGAATATTTTTCATTTAAGAAAAATATTCCAAGCAATATTTTGAGTTGATCCAGAGGTGAAATGATGGTTTTGAAGAGGAGAGGGAGCACTTGGGTGAAAGTCAAGGGGTACCCAAGTGGTTAAGTCCAAATGAAGAGATTCAAAACTCCAAATTCAAAACCAACTCAACTGAAAACCTGACAGAGACAAAGATGGCAAAAACCAGGCTGTCACAAACCTCCCCCACTTAGAATGAATCTCGTCCTCGAGATTCCGTTGCTTGGGAAAACCATTCTAGATAACATGCCCTTAGAAATTCTTTTGATTCCCATGTTGATTCAGACTCGATATGATGCTTCCATTGGACTTTGTAAAACTTTCATGCTTTACTGCGTGTGACTCTTTCCACCTGATCCAAGATTTTCACCGGTCTTTCTTCATATGTTAAATCCTTTGCCAGCTCTATTTCTGTCAAATCAGTATTTTTCTCAGGCGGCGATATGCACCGTCGCAATTGTGAAACATGGAATATGTTGTGCATGTCTGACAATTCAGGGGGCAACTCCAACTGATATGCCACAGCACCCACTCGCGTCATAATAGGAAATGGACCAAGAAATCAGGGTGCCAATTTTCCATGAGTCAGAAACCTCTTGATAACTTTCACAGGCGTGACTCGAAGATAGACATGTTCTCCGGGTTCAAATCTGATCTGACGGTGCTTTGCATCATAATAACTTTTCTGTCGTGATTTGGCCAACTGCAGTCTGTCTGTAATTTCCTTGACTTGCTTTTCAGCTTCCAGTATGAGGTCTGTTTAGAAAATATGGCTTTTGAGACCAATTTAATGGAGTGCGGCACTTACGGCCATACAAAGCTTCATACAGTGACATCTTTAAACTGGTCTGGAAGCTATTGTTATACGAGAACTCGGCGTACGGCAAGCAGTCTTCCCAATTTGGGCCTTGGGCCAAAACATAGGCTCACAGCATATCCTTGAGTATTTGGTTTACTCGTTCTGTCTACCCATCAATCTGAGGATGATAAGCTGTCAGGACCCTGATCCTAAGTCACACCGATCTAGCATGTAACACATCATATCACTTTGCGGCCTCACGCACGGTATTCCCACGGGTGCCACCTTACCTGGCCCGGGACCGTTTGCGCCTTTTGGCTCACGTATATGATAGTGCCGCTAGCATCCATATGACAAAGAACCCGGGCTGACATGGCTAGTCATGAACCCAAAGTGGCACTAACTTACAGGGACAGGCATACATGACCCAGCAGCGAACGTGTCGGTCATCAGTGAGTGAATCCAGGCTATAGCAACTAGGCTAGCAAGACTCCGATAAACCGGGCTATAGCAGGCTAACAGGACTCCGGTAGACACCGCGTGACATTTCCCCGAAGGGACTGACACAGGAACGAAGAAGGACACATGCCGGCCAGCCTAAGTGTTCCAGAGCAGTAGCAAGCTAACAAGGCTCAGTGGAAGCACTAGGATACATTTCCCTGTAAGAGAGGCTACTCAGGATAAACAACTAGATAGTCAGATCCCACACATATCAAGCATTTCAAATCATACACACAATATGCTCGATATGTGTAAATACAACATGGCATCACAACATAACTCTACGACTCAAAGTATTTAATCAATAGGCTCCGAGGAGTGAGATATTACAAACATGAGTCTCATGACCCAACATTCAGAGCATACAAGTCAAAGCACAAGCGGAAGCTTAACTTGTCTGAGTACAGACATCTACAAAAGAAAAAGGCTGAGAAGCCTCACTGTCTATCAGATCCTGCCGAGGGCACAAGATCGTAGCTGAGGTAACAGGCTAAACATCGAAGTCCACGTGGAACTACTAGCGAGACTGAAATCTCTCTGCAAAAACATAAATTAAGCAACATGAGTACAAATGTACCCAGCAAGATTTACATCAGATCTAACTACATATGCATCATTACCAATAAGGGGATGGTGGGGTTTAACAGCAGCAAGCCAGCTTTGACTCGGTGTCTATCCTGAACTATGACGGCAAGTAACTTTTTTGAGGTGGCGCACACGAGTCCACATATTCACCATATCAATACACCACTATGGATCTGCTCCTGTCTCCCTACGAGAACACCATCGATAGCACTCACGCTTATCTTGCGTATTTTAGAGTATCCACTTTCACTTGTCTATGAATTGTACAAGCAACCCAGAAGTCCTTTTCCGCGGACACACGTCTTTCGAATAGATCATATTAACCCTGCAGGGGTGTACTTCTTCACACACGTCCCACCACTTACCGCCGTTTAAACGACTTGTACTCGGCAACCTTCAAGCGGAAGCCCAGCGAGGGTGTCGGCCACGACCTGACTAACCACACAAGTCTCTCATCCAGGTCTATCGCCTATTCGGGTTCCATCCGCAAGGAGATCCAGCTGGGGTGTCGCTCACGGCCCCAAACGATGTGTGCAAGTTCCCAAGCCCACCTCGACGGGTGGATCTACGCTTGGTACACCGTGCCACGGTGCCTAGTCTGTCCCAAGCCCACCTGTATCGGGTGCCACTCGGAAGACTACTAACACTACCTACAAACACCAGAAACTAGTTGCAACTCCTGGACAGAGATCATGTTGATTAATAAGTCGAGAGGGGTCGAGTTACTGGAACACAATGTGTGGTAGTAACTGTTCATGGATCACAAACACAGAACTCAGTTTCTGAGGACGGCTGCAATGAGACAACCCACCATGTACTCCTACATGGCCTCTCACCGCTACCTTTACCAAATCGTGTTCACACATTTAGCTCACACACAGTAGGACATGTTCACACACCTCCAATTCATCCCCGAAGAATAAGACCGGACTCAACTCTAAGCAGTAGCAGGCATGACAAACAAACATGAATGAGTAGGCACAACAGGGCTCAAACAACTCCTACTCATGCTAGTGGGTTTCATCTATTTACTGTGGCAATGACAGGTCATGCAGAGGATAAAGGGGTTCAGCTACCGCAGCAAGTAACATATGAATCATTGTTGTCCTAATGCAGTAAAAGAGAGCAGGAGCGAGAGAGTGGGACTCTATCGGAATGAACAAGGAGGTTTTGCTTGCCTGGCACTTCTGAAGATAGCATTGAGTCTTCATCAGTGTCAATGATCACAACGTCGGAACATCGTCTACCGAGAGGGGACAATACCGGCAAACAAGGAAGAACACAATCAATGCAATGCACAATATGATGCATGATCATGATATGGCAATATGTTGTGGTTTGAGCTAATGCAACTAGCAACAAGTTAAATGAAGTTGGTTTGAAACCAAGATTCAAATTCAAACTCCATATGTGATTTCTTAAATGCCATTTAATTGAATTGTCCTACACAGTAGTCATAAGTTGTTCTAACATGCATGAAAATTGTACAGATGGATAGATTGGATTTTTCTGATCATTTTTCATATATAAATTATTTCATTCTGAGTTACGGTTGATTTTATATGATTTTTAGAAGTTTATAACATTTTCTGGAATTTCCTGGCTATTTAGAATTAAACTAATTCCAGAAAGAGTTTACTGCATCAGCATGACTTCATGATGACATTAGCAGGTCAACTGACCCGGTCCAGGTCAAACCTGACCAGTGAGGTCCACACGTCAGTGACACAAGTAACTAACAGGGTTAATTAATTCTAACTAATCAAATTAACAGCCATTGGGCCCACTGTCAGTGTCAGCAGGGGTAATTAGTCCTAAACTAATCTAGTCAGGGGTAGGGCCCACGCGTGTTGACACTAGGGAGGTCAAACCCCTGGTTAGCAGGGTCAAACACACCGGTGACTCGACACCGGCGAGGTCAGACATGGTGGAGGGCCTCGGATTTGGTCCTTCAGTGACCAAATCCCCGGTGGAGACGTTCTACGCGTAGCTGGGGAGCTGCCACATCCAGTGGTGCAAGTGGTTGGTCACGGGGACACAGGAAACGTTGTCGGCGAGCTCGACAGCGGCTGCCGGAGTTCGGACGGGGTTGGGTTCGACGCTACGGTGCACGGGAGGAGAAGCTGGTGGTGGCTACGGGCTCCTGGTGCTGCGCTGAGCACAACATTGAGGTTTGCTTCGAGCCACTATGGCTCTAACCACGACGGCGCCATAGCCGGCGGCGGGGAGATTTCGGGTGAGGTGGAAACGGCGGCTACGGACGCCAAACGAGCACGGGAGCTAGGGGGAGATGAAGAGGAGCTCACAGCTGGGTCGGAGAGGGGGTCAGCGAGCTCGGGGAGGCCCTGTGGACGATGAATCAGCGGCGATGATCTCCGGTGCCTGATGGTGAAGATGACGATGCTGGCGACGTTACAGGGCTTCCGGGCATGCCTCCGTTGGCTTGGAGCTCCAGGGCGATGTGGCGGAGCCGATGGATACGTCGAGGAGGCGAGGAGGTGGCTCAGGACGCGGCAGTGGCGAGCGGCGGCGACGGTGCCGCTCGGGTGTGCGAGAGGGAGAGGCGAGAGGATGAATAGAGGGGGGGGGAATGTGAAGGCTCTGGGGTCCGCGTGGCGCACCTAGCGGCGTCCAGCAGCAAGCGGTAAGCATGAGGTGGCCGGCGCGTGCGCGCGCGTGTCGGGCACACGCCGTCCTGCCTACTGGCAGGAGGTTGAAGAGGGTGGCGGATGCGGTGGGCTGGGCCGCAGAGTGCTGGACCAGCACAGGAGCTGGGCCGGCTCTGGTGGGCTGCACAGGTAAGCGCTTCTCTCTCTGTCTCTCTTGTTTCTGTTTTCTATTTTGTTTCTCTGTTTTGGTTTAGTACTAATGCTAAACCATTTCTTAAAATCCTGGAAATATTTATGGGTGCTTTCTGAATTATTCCAGTGACCCTTAACAATTTCCAACATTTTTGGAGCATCTAAAATATACATAGCATTTAAATAGCCCCAATTAGAGTATGTTTGGATTAATTCAAAGTCCAAATATGTCCTGCAATAATGTGAACCATTTTTGGTAGATGCTTCCACCTTGATCCAGAAATGAAGAACATTTTTAACGGGCATTTTGAAATCATTGAAAAATATTTTGGTTGAACCTATTTGAATTCCTTTTGATGCTAGGGTTTGAACATCCCCATTTCAAATTTCCATGAAAGTTAAACATGATGCAAGCAAGATGCAAACACTAGGCAGCACCAGAAGCTAGGGATGTGGCAACTCGCCGCCACTAAACAAGAATCTCGTCCCGAGATTCAAGCGTAGGGTTGGATGAAGGGGGGACGCAAACTAACATAATCTTCACGATCCAGGTGGCACTTCATTAGAACGTTGAATCGATCACCATCTTTGACTCGATGTCTTCGTCTGAGAACTCCAACTAACATGACAAGAAGAGGAAAGGAAAACTCTAGAAGAATCGATCTTCTCGAAGATCGAACAACTCAGGATCAGCTCATGGGGTGAGATATGAACATCTCTTGAGCTGAGACACGAGACACACATTCAGAGGGATGGGGTGTAACAGATGATGAAGGTTTACTAGGTAGGCAACAAATCCACACTTGATCATGATGTAGCGGGGAGTTAACTGTCATGATTCCCCAATGGGGCACCTTAGGAAAAGTGACTCGTAGGATCATCCCTTAAGTGGCAAAAAGAATTACCTTTGATTCAGAGATCATTGAAACTCTTTATACCAGCCTAAGGCAATTCTCGAGCGATCGTTTGGAGTGGTTCGGTAGAATGGCATACTCGGACTAGTATGGATGATGTGGATTACCTTGTTGAAGACAAAGTAATGGATGAATTTGCTTACCACCGGAAATGGAAGGGACCCATGGTAGAATGGCACATTGGCAGTGCAAGCTGGGAACAAAATGCAAATGCTGGGAATGATTCTGGTAACTGGGGAAGAACCCAACAGTAGAGAGTGAATCCACTGTTTGAAAGGGTCATATAGCATTGCCAAGGAAACTGAGAGCACTATGAAACTAATGCCAACGATAAAACCTAGCACTTGCGTGTGCTCTCAAGAACTTGAGCATTTCCATATTCATCAAGGTCTTACCAATATCCGTGTCAAGGATCCTGGCAACACAACTTACTACCTTGATGAATGGTGATGGAGGATGCAGATGCAAAGGAAGATCACACCTTCTCAAATTTCACCTTAGCGAGGCCAAGGGATCAAAATCCAGATGATCGACCGAGAGACATTTAGCACTCCGCTTCTAATGTTCTCCTTGATGTGCTAGCACAACCCATTTATAGATATGGTTTGATAACTAGAACATCAAGTAAAAGGTCGGACTTCGGGAGCACAAGAATCCATAAGGAAACAACTACTGGATTAAATCCTACGAGATCCTTATGAGTAGGTCGCCAACTTCTTCAATCAAGATACTACAATAATAGGTCTTCCGGCTGGGTGTGTTGGCCATGACATCCACCTTACCAGTTTAGAAAGACCAACATTATAATTCCTGGGAAAAGGTCCAACCATCATATTTGCCTGAGATTCAGATCTGGTTGGTGTCAGAAAAATCCAGACACATCGAGTCTAGGAAGAAAAATGAAAGTTTGCAACACAAATCGACGAGATGACATTGCGAGATTCTCGGGGAATGAACTACGATAGCAAGCTCCAAAATATGAGCTGGTTCTGCTACAACATGTGAACATGTTGTCCCAGACAAACATGATCACATGGCAGTCTTACAATAAAACACTACCGAGTTCTGGTAGGGAACCGTCATTAAGGATATCGGAATCTTGTGCATGAACTAGTATTTGCACAGCAACTCCTTTTCCTTAAACAAATCAGTCAGTGGCTAGGTGTGCTACGAAATTCATATGGAACGAAGATGATCAGTCTAACAGACCACAGGATTCTTCGCACGTGCATGACTGACTTGGGATGATTTCGGAGGAAGCAAAACTAACTTTCTCGAATTCATGGCGGCAACTTGCATCAAGTGCACGTGAATTGGAGAAAGTCGCTCCTTTCATCCAAGCCTATGCTTCATGAACGAAACATGAAGATAATGCTTATAGAAGTTTCCAATACTAGCTTAATGTCCAACAAAATCATGAAGAAGATAAGGATGTTGTCGATGGGCTCAACAACAATTCATCCAGGTTTCCATATAAATGGAATTCCACAATTATGTGAAGACGGTGATAGCATTGGTCAGACCAAAAGATATAATGGAGTATCCTCGAGGAAAAACCACGAGTAAGACAACATTACGAACATCATTGGTTCTGATTTGATTTGAGATTACCCCACACTCAAATCAAAGATTGGATAAAATGATAGGTCCATCAACTAATCACAAGGACCAATCAATTAAGATATCATCTTTCTTCAACACACATACAAGACATCCCTTAAAATGAATTAAGTGGATTAAGCTTTTATCCTTCAACTCTCCAAGTTGTTGTTCAGCTTAACCAGCCAGCTCAGAGGTATCCAACACAGATTCTTGGAGAAAGGGTGGTTTCGAAAACCAACTTGATCACGAGCTCAACATAGCAGTCAGGTGACGACCTGGTGATACTTCCGAGAAGATATTCAGAAAATCACGAACCACCGATAAGTTACTAAGCTCGAGAACAATCTTGCTTTTCAGGGCAAGACGATATAATCAAAAGAGCGAGGGATTGGCACAATCCTAACTCATTGATCGAGAGGTGCACCAGAAATAAGGACTAGGTAGCACGATCTATTTTAGAATGATGATTCAAGAACCAACATGCTAAGAATGAAATTATTGTCCTTTAACTACCAAGCAACGGAGTTACTCGGAGTATAGATTTCACACAACACGGTTCACTTGTCGGTATTCCGGTTGAAACAACACGGGAGCCGAGAAATGAATAATGAGGCGAGAAGTATTACTGCGTTAAGAATTCATAAGATGATAGTGCAATTATCATGACGATCCTAACGTAAATAGGGTAACACTTCAGGGTAGAAGGGATCAAAAGCTTGATTCTATTTTGATCTATGGAATACAACTGCTTTGACCCAATCCTGGATATGGATGAGGTACTGGAGTTTGTTTCTCCTAGTCATTCCAGCATAGAATGGCTTGATGGACCACAAGAGAAATAGGCATCGATGAACGAATGCACACATACTCTTGACTATCAATTGATAGACGAGGGACAGAAGACAACAAAAGAGGGACAACTCAAAGGAACATACGATTTTCTGAGTTGTGGATGCATGGTTTAGCATGTCGAACGAAGTTCAACATATTTCTTTCGGATAACCCATGCAGAAAGGTAGAACTGGCAGAGCTACAATATAGAATGGAGCACTCATCGAGGATACTCCTGTTGTGATCTTTTGATCTAACAAACTTCTACCATAAAGTGGTTCATAGTATTTGGAAGAAGGAAATACCATGAACTTCGAGGACTATCGCAAAGGTTACTAATAACCTAAAGGGACGAGCAAACACTATCAACATGAAGTAAGTAGGGTGATCTTGGGTCAAGAACCCAGGAATAGAATGCCTACTAACTAAGTGGCATCACGGGATGCTTTCGAGAATGATGGCCAGAATCATCACACTGGGAACACAAAACATGGCTAAGTTACTAGGTGATAGTCTAGACACCTAGGGTCATAATAATAGCTCCAACATAAATGCCGAGGCAATAGAGTACCTCAACTCAGCAACTAGTGTGACTAACCTGGCCTAAAAGAACATCGAAACTAGAGGAAGGGATTTGCAAATGCATCAAACTATTTAGAAACCTGGGATGACTCGGACAGCATAACGGCTATAAATGCTCAAAAATATTTGAGACAAGCTACAAAAATGGTGGCATAACCACTCAGAAGCACAATATCAAGGTTTCAAGATCAACAACTAACATACGAAGGTTGAACCGAGGCTTTAATCCAACAAGCTTATGAGTCTACCGATTAGTAACACGTGATCCTGATAGAAGGAAGAGAAAGCCTAGTTCTTAACCCCATAGGAAAGATAGTATGACTCGGATCAGAAGGGCATAAGGTAAAGGAGTAAAAAGAGCCTTACGTTCCATCCCACAATCAATTCCCTAATATAACTAAAGAATTTCTAGACTCAACTTCGACTAGTTTGGCTTGGTAATCCTACAAGCAGTCAAGCTCTGATACCAAAGATGTGGACCCCGATCCTAAGTCACACCGATCTAGCATGTAACACATCATATCACTTTGCGGCCTCACGCACGGTATTCCCACGGGTGCCACCTTACTTGGCCCGGGACCGTTTGCGCCTTTTGGCTCACGTATATGATAGTGCCGCTAGCATCCATATGACAAAGAAACCGGGCTGACATGGCTAGTCATGAACCCAAAGTGGCATTAACTTACAGGGACAGGCATACATGACCCAGCAGCGAACGCGTTGGTCATCAGCGAGTGAATCCGGGCTGTAGCAACTAGGCTAGCAGGACTGCGGTAAACCGGGTTGTAGCAGGCTAACAGGACTCCGGTAGACACCGCATGACATTTCCCCGAAGGGACAGACACAGGAACGAAGAAGGACACATGCCGGCCAGCCTAAGTGTTCCGGAGCAGTAGCAAGCTACCAAGGCTCAGTGGAAGCACTAGGAGACATTTCCCGGTAAGAGAGGCTACTAAGGATAAACAACTAGATAGTCAGATCCCACACATATCAAGCATTTCAAATCATACACACAATATGCTCGATATGTGTAAATACAACATGGCATCACAACATAACTCTACGACTCAAAGTATTTAATCAATAGGCTCCGAGGAGCGAGATATTACAAAAATGAGTCTCATGACCCAACATTCAGAGCATACAAGTCAAAGCACAAGCGGAAGCTTAACATGTCTGAGTACAGACATCTACAAAATAAAAAGGCTGAGAAGCCTGACTTTTTATCAGATCCTGCAGAGGGCACAAGATCGTAGCTTAGGTAACAGGCTAAACGTCGAAGTCCACGTGGAACTACTAGCGAGACTGAAATCTCTCTGCAAAAAAAATTAAGCAACGTGAGTACAAATGTACCCAGCAAGACTTACATTAGATCTAACTACATATGCATCATTATCAACAAGGGGATGGTGGGGTTTAATTGCAGCAAGCCAGCTTTGACTCGGTGGCTATCCTGAACTACGACTGCAAGTAACTCTTTTGAGGTGGCGCACACGAGTCCACATATTCACCATATCAATACACCACTATGGATCCGCTCCAGTCTCCCTACGAGAACGCCATCCATAGCACTCACGCTTATCTTGCGTATTTTAGAGTATCCACTTTCACTTGTCTATGAACTGCACAGGCAACCCAGAAGTCCTTTACCGCGGACATGGCTATTCGAATAGATCATATTAACACTGCAGGGGTGTAGTTCTTCACACACACGCTCACCACTTACCGTCGTTTACACGACATGTACTCGGAAACCTTCAAGCGGAAGCCCAGCGAGGGTGTCAGACACGACCTGACTAACCACACAAGTCTCTCGTCCAGGTTTATCGCCTATTCGGGTTCCATCCGCAAGGAGATCCGGCCGGGGTGTCGCTCACGGCCCCAAACGATGTGTGCAGGGTTCCCAAGCATACCTCGACGTGTGGATCTACGCTTGGTACACCGTGCCATGGTGCCTAGTCTGTCCAATCCCACCTGTACCGGGTGCCACTTGGTAGACTACTAACACAACCTACAAACATCAGAAACTAGTTGCAACTCCTGGACAGAGATCATGTTGATTAATAAGTCGAGAGGGGTCGAGTTACCGGAACCCAATGTGTGGTAGTAACTGTTCATGGATCACAAACACAGAACTCGGTTCCTGAGGACGGCTGCAATGGGACAACCCACCATGTACTCCTACATGGCCTCTCACCGCTACCTTTACCAAATCGTGTTCACACATTTAGCTCACACACAGTAGGACATGTTCACACACCTCCAATTCATCCCCGAAGAATAAGACCAGACTCAACTCTAAGCAGTAGCAGGCATGACAAACAAACATGAATGAGTAGGCACAACAGGGCTCAAACAACTCCTACTCATGCTAGTGGGTTTCATCTATTTACTGTGGCAATGACAGGTCATGCAGAGGATAAAGGGTTTCAGTGTAACGCCCCAGATATACTTTCCATATTTGTATCCAACTCTTGTCGTTTCCGGTGTCAAGTTATATTTATTTCTCGGGTTCGGGTCTTTGTCTCCGTGTGTTGTTTTCTTTTTCGTGCATCTCTTATCATGTCGTCACGTGCATTGCATTTGCATACATGTTCATCTCATGCATTCGAGCTTTTTCCCCGTTGTCCGTTTTGCATTCCGGCGTTTCGTTCTCCTCCGGTGGTCATTTCTACCTTTCTTTCTTGTGTGGGGTTTAAACATTTCCGGATTGGACCGAGTCTTGCCAAGCGGCCTTGGTTTACTACCGGTAGACCGCCTGTCAAGTTTCGGGTCATTTGGACTTCGTTTGATACTCCAACGGTTAATCGAGGGACCGAAAAGGCCTCGTGTGTGTTGCAGCCCAACACCCCCCAAATTTGGCCCAAAACCCACCAAACTCTGCTCCATGTCCTAGAGCGTTCGATCACGATCGTGTGGGCGAAAACCGCACCTCATTTGGACTCTCCTAGCTCCACCTATGCCTATTTATACCCCCTCCATTCGGATCTCTTCTTCCCCCGTCCGAAACTCTAAAAAAAAAAACCTCCCCGCACCGACGGACACGTCCGCCCCCAGCCGGACGCGTCCGCCGCCGCGTCCCTCGTCCAACCGCCGATCGCCACGTGGGCGAGGCCCACATCGCCGCCGCCAGCCCGGATCGGGCCCTCCCCGGCCCGCAGCCTCCCCGCCGCCTCCTCCTACGCCCGCCGCCGCCACCTTCGGCGCCGGTGGCCGCCGTCGCCACGGGCCGCCGCGCCCCGACCGGAGTCCGCCGCCGCCTCCGCGCCGCCGCCCGCGGCTCCCTCGCCGCCCGGGAACATCGGCGCCGGCCGCCGCCGCCCTCGCCGGCGCGCGGGCCGCGCCACCGCGCCGGGCACCACCGCCCCGGCGACCACCGGATCCGCCCCGGCCGGCCTCCTCCCGCGACTCCGGCGGCCAAGTCCGGCCAGCTACAGTGTTCCTCGGCGCCGCCTCGGAATCCGTGCCCGCGCCAGATCTGGATCCGGGCTAGGTTGACTTCTCCCCGAAACCCTAATCTTCCAGATTTCGTGCTATCTTTGACTGTTTGTATCTCCGCAACTGTAGCTCCGTTTTGGGCGTATGATATATCAAAATCTTCGTCTCGACATGTACATCATTTCACTCCATTGCATCATTTGCATTTGAGGTAATCTTGAGGCCCAAAATGCTGTTAGAACGAGGCTTCGTGAGTTAAACTGCAGATCCGTTAGTTCATCATGCACTTTTGTCATTTTTGCTATATTTAATTCGTGCATGATATGCCTGTGCCCCTTTGGGATGTATTGTGAAGCATTTTGTCTTCTTTCGAGAGGTGCCACCCATGCATTTTTAGGATGTGTGTGTTGTCTTGTGCAAGCTTACGAAGTAGGGTACCTGAGATTGCAGATTTCAGGGACTTAGTAGTTTTCACTAAGTCTGGGATATTTTAGTTCATGATGCTATATGTCCAGCTTGTTTCCTAGTGATCCGTGCCTCTTTTGAGGATGATCAGTAAGGGAGTTTTGATATTTATGTCATTCTCTATCCATCCATGTCTTTGTTGGCATTTGTGGAGTGCTCTAGGTTGAGTCAATCGAGCTCAACTTTTGCTTCGTTGTTAATCTGGGCAGATCGTCAACTTGTTTGCGATTTCGCCGATGCTACCGTTAGTGTTCCATGCATGCTATGCCTTCGTTCTTGCCATGTGTAGCTAGCACTTTGTGCCTTCTTGCTGGTTATATGCTTTCCTTGCCATGACTTGCACCGTAGTGAGTGCATCGAGCTCGTTTACATGCCTTCGTGAGTTAAATTTCAGCATGTCTCAGTTTTCACTAAGTCTGAAAACTGATTGTGTTCGAGCGATGTTCGTGAGCTCGGTAGAGTATTTTGTGAACCCTTATGGCCCCAGGTCACTTTGGGTGTTTTATTAAGCTTGTTGAATAGCTCCATGCCATGTTCTTACTTGTCATGTTCAGGTTTTCTATCATGTTGTTTTGCTGCTCCGAAGAGAGCTTCGTGATCTGAAATTTCAGACTAGTGTTGATTTCACTAAGTCTGAAATCTGTTTTGCATTTGCGTTTTAGCCATGCTTGTTTGAACCTCTTAATGGTTGAATTTGCCTATGGCTCAGTCCTAGTGTTTTGTCAACCATCTTGTGTACATCACTGCCATGTATTTTGTTTTCATGTTTGGTGGCTGTAGCATGTTCATTTCGTTGCATTTAGATGCCTACTTGCTGTAAATCGCAGACCGGTGTCATATCTTAAAACGCTCGCCATTTCCAAACCGTAACTCCGATTCCTATGATCTTTATATCATTTTCAAGCGTTTTCATCCCCTCTATCCAGTGGCACACTTGGTTTTCCATGTTGATGCCAGGTTCATGCATTTCCTGTCATATCTTGCATTTTGCATCCCGCATCGCATTCCGCATAGCATATCGTCATTTCATCATATTGCTTGGTCTTGCCCGTGGTTGATTGTGTCCTTGTTGCTTGTTTGTCTCTGGGTAGAGCCGGGAGACGAGTTCGCTACCGAGGAGCCCGTTGAGTTTGCTTGTGAGGATCCAGTCAACTCTGACAACTGTGCAGGCAAGATGATCATACCCTCGAAATCACTACTATCTTTGCTATGCTAGTTTGCTCGCTCTTTTGCTTTGCCACTGCTACGATGCCTACCTTTTGCTTGTCAGCCTCCCAATTGCCATGTTGAACCCCTAACCCACCTATGTCCTAGCAAACCGTTGATTGGCTATGTTACCGCTTTGCTCAGCCCTTCTTATAGCGTTGTTAGCTGCAGGTGAAGATTGGAGCCGTTCCTCGTGGGAACATTTATTTACTTGTTGGGATATCATTATATTTCTATGTTATCTTAATGCATCTATATACTTGGTAAAGGGTGGAAGGCTCGGCCTCTCGCCTAGCGTTTTGTTCCACTCTTGCCGCCCTAGTTTCCGTCATATCGGTGTTATGTTCCCGGATTGTTGCGTCCCTTACGCGGTTGGGTTATAATGGGAACCCCTTGATAGTTCGCCTTGATTAAAGCTTTTCCAGCAATGCCCAACATTGGTTTTGCCATTTGCCACCTAGCCTCTTTTTCCCTTGGGTTTCCGGAGCCCGAGGGTCATCTTATTTTACCCCCCCCCCCGGGCCAGTGCTCCTCTGAGTGTTGGTCCACCTGTCAGCTACCGGTGGCTACCAGGGGCAACTCTGGGCTGGCCTACCCGTACCTAAGACAATCTGAGTGTGCCCTGAGAAAGAGATATGTGCAGCTCCTATCGGGATTTGTCGGCACATTCGGGCGGTGTTGCTGGTCTTGTTTTAACCTATCGAAGTGTCTTGAGTTACCGAGATACCGAGTCTGATCGGAACGTCTTGGGAGGAGGTCTATTCCTTCGTTGACCGTGAGAGCTTGTTATGGGCTAAGTTGGGACTCCCCTGCAGGGATTGATCTTTCGAAAGCCGTGCCCGCGGTTATGGGCAGATGGGAATTTGTTAATGTCCGGTTGTAGATGACTTGAACTAAACTTAATTAAAATGGATCAACCGTGTGTGTTACCGTGATGGCCCCTTCTCGGCGGAGTCCGGGAAGTGGACACGGTGTTGGAGTTATGCTTGCGCAGGATGTTCCTTTAGCTTCTCGCTCGTGCTTCGCCTTCTCTTCTCGCTCTCTTTTGCGTACAAGTTAGCCACCATATATGCTAGTCGCTTGCTGCAGCTCCACATATATTTGACTTATCCATTCCTATGAGCTTAAATAGTCTTGATCGCGTGGGTGTGAGATTGCTGAGTCCCTGTGGCTCACAGATACTTCAACTCCAGATGCAGGTCCAGGTGATTCTGCTCCAGTTGACGATTACGAGCTCAGGTGGGAGTTCGACGAGGACTCTCAGCGATACTACGTGTCCTTTCCAGATGATCAGTAGTGGTGCCTAGTTGGGGTTATCGATTCAGGACCTTGTCGCATGTTGGGGGTCTTTTCTATTTTGGCGCCGTAGTCGGGCCATGAGTGTTTGCTTGATGGATGTTATTTATGTACTCTGATGTGACGTGGCGAGTGTAAGCCAACTATGTTATCTCCCCCTTTTATTATATATTACATGGGATGTTGTAATGATTGCCCGACTTGCGACATTGCTTTCAATGCGGTTATGCCTCTAAGTCGTGCCTCGACATGTGGGAGCTATAGCCGCATCGAGGGCGTTACAAGTTGGTAATCAGAGCCTTCCCTGACCTTAGGAGCCCCATTGCTTGATCGTTTTAGCAGCCGAGTTGTGTCTAGAAAAATGTTTTGAGTCCTTAGGAATTATATATCGGAGAGCTTAGGAATTCTTTTTACTTCCCAGTCTCCTCATCGCTCTGGTAAGGCATCCTGGCGTAGAGTTTTGACTCTTCTCTTCTAAAATTTCACTAAAATTTTTTTTAGGATCACGCGAGTATCTTGGTTTTGTTCCGATGGTTTTGTGACGAGAACATTGTTCTTGGTGCCTCCTGTCTTTAGGGGTTGTGGCAGTGTCCCGGGGAGTTGAGCTCCGAGGTGTTGTCGTCACAATTTCATCGTTGCAATTCTGGTATACTTGAGATATGTTCGCCGACATCGAAAATCTCTTTTATGCAGTTCGTTGGTGAGATAACCTCGACGCCACCCAGTACTGGGGCGGGAGTTCGGGAGTATCGCCATAACTTGTATAACGGATGCTTTTCGAAGGTTGAGGTAGATGGTTTCCGAAGTTTTCCTGGTTATGTGTTGAAGGATGGATACAGCTGGATGTAGGATTTGCTAGTTTGGGTGAGATATTGTGCTTCCCCTGTATCCCCAACACCTGATTGCATAACCGGAAAGGTTCGGGAGTTTCATAGGTGGGAATTCTAGTAGCTCTAGTTCTTCTTCCACGGATATTGGTTTGAGATTGGGATTTCTTACCGATTATTCGTTCTTGATCCGTACCTTGTTGATTTATTTCTCTACCTTAATTCTTCGTGGCTTCTCAATTTGTGGATATGTGACCATTTGAAGAGGAATGCATTCGTTCATTTTGTTCGGATGTGAAGACTATATGTTGCAATTTTCATTCCGTTGGTTTCAGCTTCAATATTGCTGTCTATCTATGTGCTAATGGTGGTCAACCTCTTCAGGATGGCTCCTCCAACGCGCACGACTCCGAATCCTGATCCGCCTCCACCTCCGCCTCCTCCGGAAGCATGGCAAGCTGTGATGGCCGCTACTAATGCAAACACACAGTTGATCATGCAGATCCTTCAAGAGCGCAATCAAGGCAGTCAAGGGAATCAAGGCCATAATCAGCACCACTTTGCTACACTGAACCAGTTTCTCGCAAATGGCCCTAAGACGTTCAGCGGTTGTGTTGAGGCTACCGATGCTGACGATTGGCTAGTGGATCTGGGCAAGCATTTTGAATGCAGCAACGTCAGGCCTGAAGATTTCGTCAAGTTCGCTTCTTTCCAGCTCAAAGATCAGGCTGCAGAGTGGTTCCAGCAGTACAAGGATTCCAGAGGTGGACGTGTTATCACTTGGGACGATTTCCGTCAAGATTTCCGCGCTCATCACATCCCTCAAAGTGTGGTTGAGAGTAAGCGTCAGGAATTCCGCAATCTGAAGCAAGGCTCTTTGTCTGTCTATGACTACAACAAGTTGTTCCTCAAGGTTTCCTCGCCAACCTTCAAGTCTCTCCTACCTTAGAAGACCAGATTCGCCAAGCCCAACTTCTTGATGCTATGGTGAAGAAGGTGAAGATTGGTATTGCAAAGAGTCGGTCCAAGTACAAGTGCTACCGACTTGATGATAAGGACACTCTCTTCTTCGAGGATCGAATTGTTGTGCCCAAAGGTGAACTCCGTAAGGTGATCATGAACGAGGCTCACAACTCTCTCCTCTCCATCCACCCTGGTAGTACGAAGATGTATCAGGACCTCAAGCAAGCTTATTGGTGGACTCGAATGAAGCGCGAGATCGCTCAATTCGTGAATGAATGTGATGTCTGCAGAAGAGTGAAGGCAGAACACCAAAGGCCAGCTGGTCTCCTCCAACCTCTTGCCATTCCAGAATGGAAGTTTGACCACATTGAAATGGACTTCGTGACTGGGTTTCCAAAGTCCAAGCGTGGCAATGATGCTATATTTGTTGTCATCGACATGCTCACCAAAGTGGCTCATTTCCTGCCTATCAAAGAGTCAATCACTGCAGCTCAATTGGCGGAACTCTATACCTCTCGCATTGTCTCTCTGCACGGTATTCCTCAAGTGATATCTTCAGACCGTGGCAGCATCTTTACCTCCAAGTTTTGGGATTCTTTTCAGAAGGCCATGGGCACCAACATCCGCTTCAGCACAGCTTTCCATCCTCAAACAAGCGGTCAAGTCGAGCGTGTCAACCAAATTCTTGAAGATATGCTCAGGGCTTGTGTGATCTCCTTCGGCATGAAGTGGGAGGATTGTCTTCCTTATGCTGAATTCTCATACAACAACAGCTTTCAAGCAAGTTCGGGCAAGGCCCCTTTTGAAATTCTATATGGCAGGAAGTGCCGTACCCCTCTCAACTGGTCTGAAACCGGTGAACGTCAGCTGCTGGGTAATGACTTAATCACAGAAGCAGAAGAGATGTGCAAAGTCATTCGTGATAACCTCAAAGCAGCCCAGTCCCGCCAGAAGAGTTACTATGATAGTAAGCATCGTGATCTGGTTTTCGAGATCGGAGATCATGTTTACCTCCGTGTCTCTCCCATGAAAGGTACTCGTCGCTTCGGTATCAAAGGGAAGCTTGCCCCTAGATACGTGGGACCTTTCAAGATTGTCAGCAAGAGAGGCGACCTCGCCTATCAACTCGAGCTTCCTTCAAACTTTGCAAATGTTCATGATGTGTTCCATGTCTCTCAGCTTCGAAAGTGCTTCAAGACTCCTGACCGCACCGTCAACTTCGAGGACATTGAGCTCGAAGAAGATCTCTCTTATCGTGAGCACCCAGTTGCTATTCTTGAAGAGACTGAACGCAAGACTCGCAACAAGTCAATCAAATTTCTCAAAGTCAAGTGGTCACACCATTCCGACCGTGAAGCTACCTGGGAACGCGAGGATCACCTCCGTTCTGAGTACCCGGAGTTCTTTCAGTCCTAGATCTCGGGACGAGATCTTTTCGTAGTGGTGGAGTGTTGTAACGCCCCAGATATACTTTCCATATTTGTATCCAACTCTTGTCGTTTCCGGTGTCAAGTTATATTTATTTCTCGGGTTCGGGTCTTTGTCTCCGTGTGTTTTTTTCTTTTTCGTGCATCTCTTATCATGTCGTCACGTGCATTGCATTTGCATACATGTTCATCTCATGCATTCGAGCTTTTTCCCCGTTGTCCGTTTTGCATTCCGGCGTTTCGTTCTCCTCCGGTGGTCATTTCTACCTTTCTTTCTTGTGTGGGGTTTAAACATTTCCGGATTGGACCGAGTCTTGCCAAGCGGCCTTGGTTTACTACCGGTAGACCGCCTGTCAAGTTTCGGGTCATTTGGACTTCGTTTGATACTCCAACGGTTAATCGAGGGACCGAAAAGGCCTCGTGTGTGTTGCAGCCCAACACCCCCCAAATTTGGCCCAAAACCCACCAAACTCTGCTCCATGTCCTAGAGCGTTCGATCACGATCGTGTGGGCGAAAACCGCACCTCATTTGGACTCTCCTAGCTCCACCTATGCCTATTTATACCCCCTCCATTCGGATCTCTTCTTCCCCCGTCCGAAACCTCTAAAAAAAAAACCTCCCCGCACCGACGGACACGTCCGCCCCCAGCCGGACGCGTCCGCCGCCGCGTCCCTCGTCCAACCGCCGATCGCCACGTGGGCGAGGCCCACATCGCCGCCGCCAGCCCGGATCGGGCCCTCCCCGGCCCGCAGCCTCCCCGCCGCCTCCTCCTACGCCCGCCGCCGCCACCTTCGGCGCCGGTGGCCGCCGTCGCCACGGGCCGCCGCGCCCCGACCGGAGTCCGCCGCCGCCTCCGCGCCGCCGCCCGCGGCTCCCTCGCCGCCCGGGAACATCGGCGCCGGCCGCCGCCGCCCTCGCCGGCGCGCGGGCCGCGCCACCGCGCCGGGCACCACCGCCCCGGCGACCACCGGATCCGCCCCGGCCGGCCTCCTCCCGCGACTCCGGCGGCCAAGTCCGGCCAGCTACAGTGTTCCTCGGCGCCGCCTCGGAATCCGTGCCCGCGCCAGATCTGGATCCGGGCTAGGTTGACTTCTCCCCGAAACCCTAATCTTCCAGTTTTCGTGCTATCTTTGACTGCTTGTATCTCCGCAACTGTAGCTCCGTTTTGGGCGTATGATATATCAAAATCTTCGCCTCGACATGTACATCATTTCATTCCATTGCATCATTTGCATTTGAGGTCATCTTGAGGCCCAAAATGCTGTTAGAAGGAGGCTTCGTGAGTTAAACTGCAGATCCGTTAGTTCACCATGCACTTTTGTCATTTTTGCTATATTTAATTCGTGCATGATATGCCTGTGCCCCTTTGGGATGTATTGTGAAGCATTTTGTCTTCTTTCCAGAGGTGCCACCCATGCATTTTTAGGATGTGTGTGTTGTCTTGTGCAAGCTTACGAAGTAGGGTACCTGAGATTGCAGATTTCAGGGACTTAGTAGTTTTCACTAAGTCTGGGATATTTTAGTTCATGATGCTATATGTCCAGCTTGTTTCCTAGTGATCCGTGCCTCTTTTGAGGATGATCAGTAAGGGAGTTTTGATATTTATGTCATGCTCTATCCATCCATGTCTTTGTTGGCATTTGTGGAGTGCTCTAGGTTGACTCAATCGAGCTCAACTTTTGCTTCGTTGTTAATCTGGGCAGATCGTCAACTTGTTTGCGATTTCGCCGATGCTACCGTTAGTGTTCCATGCATGCTATGCCTTCGTTCTTGCCATGTGTAGCTAGCACTTTGTGCCTTCCTGCTGGTTATATGCTTTCCTTGCCATGACTTGCACCGTAGTGAGTGCATCGAGCTCGTTTACATGCCTTCGTGAGTTAAATTTCAGCATGTCTCAGTTTTCACTAAGTCTGAAAACTGATTGTGTTCGAGCGATGTTCGTGAGCTCGGTAGAGTATTTTGTGAACCCTTTTGGCCCCAGGTCACTTTGGGTGTTTTATTAAGCTTGTTGAATAGCTCCATGCCATGTTCTTACTTGTCATGTTCAGGTTTTCTATCATGTTGTTTTGCTGCTCCGAAGAGAGCTTCGTGATCTGAAATTTCAGACTAGTGTTGATTTCACTAAGTCTGAAATCTGTTTTGCATTTGCGTTTTAGCCATGCTTGTTTGAACCTCTTAATGGATGAATTTGCCTATGGCTCAGTGCTAGTGTTTTGTCAACCATCTTGTGTACATCACTGCCATGTATTTTGTTTTCATGTTTGGTGGCTGTAGCATGTTCATTTCGTTGCATTTAGATGCCTACTTGCTGTAAATCGCAGACCGGTGTCATATCTTAAAACGCTCGCCATTTCCAAACCGTAACTCCGATTCCTATGATCTTTATATCGTTTTCAAGAGTTTTCATCCCCTCTATCCAGTGGCACACTTGGTTTTCCAAGTTGATGCCAGGTTCATGCATTTCCTGTCATATCTTGCATTTTGCATCCCGCATCGCATTCCGCATAGCATATCGTCATTTCATCATATTGCTTGGTCTTGCCCGTGGTTGATTGTGTCCTTGTTGCTTGTTTGTCTCTGGGTAGAGCCGGGAGACGAGTTCGCTACCGAGGAGCCCGTTGAGTTTGCTTGTGAGGATCCAGTCAACTCTGACAACTGTGCAGGCAAGATGATCATACCCTCGAAATCACTACTATCTTTGCTATGCTAGTTTGCTCGCTCTTTTGCTTTGCCACTGCTACGATGCCTACCTTTTGCTTGTCAGCCTCCCAATTGCCATGTTGAACCCCTAACCCACCTATGTCCTAGCAAACCGTTGATTGGCTATGTTACCGCTTTGCTCAGCCCTTCTTATAGCGTTGTTAGCTGCAGGTGAAGATTGGAGCCGTTCCTCGTGGGAAACATTTATTTACTTGTTGGGATATCATTATATTGCTATGTTATCTTAATGCATCTATATACTTGGTAAAGGGTGGAAGGCTCGGCCTCTCGCCTAGCGTTTTGTTCCACTCTTGCCGCCCTAGTTTCCGTCATATCGGTGTTATGTTCCCGGATTGTTGCGTCCCTTACGCGGTTGGGTTATAATGGGAACCCCTTGATAGTTCGCCTTGATTAAAGCTTTTCCAGCAATGCCCAACATTGGTTTTGCCATTTGCCACCTAGCCTCTTTTTCCCTTGGGTTTCCGGAGCCCGAGGGTCATCTTATTTTACCCCCCCCCCGGGCCAGTGCTCCTCTGAGTGTTGGTCCACCTGTCAGCTACCGGTGGCTACCAGGGGCAACTCTGGGCTGGCCTACCCATACCTAAGACAATCTGAGTGTGCCCTGAGAAAGAGATATGTGCAGCTCCTATCGGGATTTGTCGGCACATTCGGGCGGTGTTGCTGGTCTTGTTTTAACCTGTCGAAGTGTCTTGAGTTACCGAGATACCGAGTCTGATCGGAACGTCTTGGGAGGAGGTCTATTCCTTCGTTGACCGTGAGAGCTTGTTATGGGCTAAGTTGGGACTCCCCTGCAGGGATTGATCTTTCGAAAGCCGTGCCCGCGGTTATGGGCAGATGGGAATTTGTTAATGTCCGGTTGTAGATGACTTGAACTAAACTTAATTAAAATGGATCAACCGTGTGTGTTACCGTGATGGCCCCTTCTCGGCGGAGTCCGGGAAGTGGACACGGTGTTGGAGTTATGCTTGCGCAGGATGTTCCTTTAGCTTCTCGCTCGTGCTTCGCCTTCTCTTCTCGCTCTCTTTTGCGTACAAGTTAGCCACCATATATGCTAGTCGCTTGCTGCAGCTCCACATATATTTGACTTATCCATTCCTATGAGCTTAAATAGTCTTGATCGCGTGGGTGTGAGATTGCTGAGTCCCTGTGGCTCACAGATACTTCAACTCCAGATGCAGGTCCAGGTGATTCTGCTCCAGTTGACGATTACGAGCTCAGGTGGGAGTTCGACGAGGACTCTCAGCGATACTACGTGTCCTTTCCAGATGATCAGTAGTGGTGCCTAGTTGGGGTTATCGATTCAGGACCTTGTCGCATGTTGGGGGTCTTTTCTATTTTGGCGCCGTAGTCGGGCCATGAGTGTTTGCTTGATGGATGTTATTTATGTACTCTGATGTGACGTGGCGAGTGTAAGCCAACTATGTTATCTCCCCCTTTTATTATATATTACATGGGATGTTGTAATGATTGCCCGACTTGCGACATTGCTTTCAATGCGGTTATGCCTCTAAGTCGTGCCTCGACACGTGGGAGCTATAGCCGCATCGAGGGCGTTACATTCAGCTACCGCAGCAAGTAACAGATGAATCATTGTTGTCCTAATGCAGTAAAAGAGAGCAGGAGCGAGAGAGTGGGACTGTATCGGAATGAACAAGGGGGTTTTGCTTGCCCGACACTTCTGAAGATAGCATTGAGTCTTCATCGGTGTCAACAATCACAACGTCGGAACATCGTCTACCGAGAGGGGACAACACCGGCAAACAAGGAAGAACACAATCAATGCAATGCACAATATGATGCATGATCATGACATGGCAATATGCTGTGCTTTGAGCTAATGCAACTAGCAGCAAGTTAAATGAAGTTGGTTTGAATCCAAGATTCAAATTCAAACTCCATATGTGATTTCTTAAATGCCATTTAGGTGAATTGTCCTACATAGTAGTCATAAGTTCTTCTAACATGCATGAAAATGGTATAGATGGATAGAATGGATTTTTTTTTATCATTTTTCATATATAAATTATTTCATTCTGAGTTACGGTTGATTTTATATGATTTTTAGAAGTTTATAACATTTTCTGGAATTTTCTGGCTATTTAGAACTGAACTAATTCCAGAAAGAGTTTACTGCATCAGCATGACATCATGATGACGTCAGCAGGTCAACTGACCCGGTCTGGGTCAAACCTGACCAGTGGCTTCC
Organism: Triticum aestivum; assembly: GCF_018294505.1. Taxonomy (NCBI): domain Eukaryota; kingdom Viridiplantae; phylum Streptophyta; class Magnoliopsida; order Poales; family Poaceae; genus Triticum; species Triticum aestivum. The sequence continues at coordinate 115,852,032 of NC_057810.1, forward strand.
ACACGTCAGTGACACAAGTAACTAACAAAGTTAATTAATTCTAACTAATCAAATTAACAGCCACTGGGCCCACTGTCAGTGTCAGCAGGGGTAATTAGTCCTAAACTAATCTAGTCAGGGGCGGGGCCCACGCGTGTTGACCCCAGGGAGGTCAAACCCCTGGTCAGCGGGGTCAAACCCGCCGGCGACTCGACGCCTGCGAGGTCAGACGCGGCAGAGGGCCTCGAATTTGTTCCTCCGGTGACCAAATCCCCGGTGGAGACGTGCTACACGTAGCTGGGGAGCTGCCGCATCCAGTGGTGCAAGTGGTTGGACACGGGGACGCCGGAAACGATGCCGGCGAGCTCGACAACGGCAGCTGGAGTTCTGACGGGGTTGGGTTTGACGCTACGGTGCACGGGAGGAGGAGCTGGTGGTGGCTACGGGCTCCTGGTGCTGCGCTGAGCACAATATGAGGTTGGCTTCGAGCCACTGTGGCTCTAGCCATGACGGCGCCATGGCCGGCGGCAGGGAGCTTTCGGGTGAGGTGGAAACGGCAGTTACGGAGGCCAAACGAGCACGGGAGCTAGGGGGAGAGGAAGAGGAGCTCATAGCAGGGTCGGAGAGGGGGTCAGCGAGCTCGGGGAGGCCCTGTGGACGACGAATCGGCGGCGACGATCTCCGGTGCCCGACGGTGAAGACGACGATGCTGGTGACGTTACAGTGCTTCCAGGCTTGCCTCCGTTGGCTTGGAGCTCTAGGGCGATGTGGTAGAGCCGATGGATACATCGGGGAGGCGAGGAGGTGGATCAGGATGCGGCAGCGGCGAGCGGCGGCGATGGTGCCACTCGGGTGTGCGAGAGGGACAGGCGAGAGGACGAACAGAGGGGGGGGCGAATGTGAAGGCTCTGGGGTCCGCGCGGCGCACCTAGCGGCGTCCAGCAGAAAGCGGTAAGCATGAGGTGGCCGGCGCGTGCGCGCGCGCGTCGGGCACACGCCCTCCTGCCTACTGGTAGGAGGTTGAAGACAGTGGCGGCTACGGTGGGCTGGGCCGCACAGTGCTGGACCAGCACAGGAGCTGGGCCGGCTCTGGTGGGCTGCACAGGTAAGCGCTTCTCTCTCTGTCTCTCTTGTTTCTGTTTTCTATTTTGTTTCTCTGTTTTGGCTTAGTATTAATGCTAAACCATTTCTTAAAATCCTAGAAATAATTATGGGTGCTTTCTGAATTATTCCAGTGACCCTTAACAATTTCCAACATTTTTGGAGCATCTAAAATATACATAGCATTTAAATAGCCCCAACTCAAGTATGTTTGGATTAATTCAAAGTCCAAATATGTCCTGCAAAAATGTGAACCATTTTTGGTAGATGCTTCCACGTTGATCCAGAAATGAAGAACATTTTTAAAGGGCATCTTGAAATCATTGAAAAATATTTTGGTTGAACCTATTTGAATTCCTTTTGATGCTAGGGTTTGAACATCCCCATTTCAAATTTCCATGAAAGTTAAACATGATGCAAGCAAGATGCAAACACTAGGCAGCACTAGAAGCTAGGGATGTGACAACTCGCCCCCACTAAACAAGAATCTCGTCCCGAGATTCAAGCGTATGGTAGGATGAAGGGGGATAACAAACTAACATAATATTCACGATCCAGGTGGCACTTCATCAGAACGTTGAATCGATCACCATCTTTGATTCGATGTCTTCCTCTGAGAACTCCAACTAACATGACAAGAAGAGGAAAGGAAAACTATAGAAGAATCGATCTTCTCGAAGACCGAACAACTCAGGATCAGCTCATGGGGTGAGATATAAACATCTCTTGAGCTGAGACACGAGACACACATTCAGAAGGATGGGGTGTAACAGATGATGAAGGTTTACTAGGTAGGCAACAAATCCACGCTTGATCATGACGTAGCGGGGAGTTAACTGTCATGATTCCCCAACGGGGCACCTTAGGAAAAGTGACTCGTAGAATCATCCCTTAAGTGGCAAAAAGAATTACCTTTGATTAAGAGATCATTGAAACTCTTTATACCAGCCTAAGGCAATTCTCGAGCGATCGTTTGGAGGGGTTCGGTAGAATGGCATACTCGAACTAGTATGTATGATGTGGATTACCTTGTTGAAGACAACGTAATGGATGAATTTTCTTACCACCGGAAATGGAAGGGACCCATGGTAGAATGGCACCTTGGCGGTGCAAGCTGGGAACAAAATGCAAATGCTGGGAATGATTATGGTAACTGGGGAAGAACCCAACAGTAGAGAGTGAATCCACTATTTGAAAGGGTCATAGCATTGCCGAGGAAACTGAGAGCACTATGAAATTAATGCCGACGATAAAACCTAGAACTTGCGTGTGCTCTCAAGAACTTGAGCATTTCCATATCCATCAAGGTTTTACCAATATCCGTGTCAAGGATCCTGGCAACACAACTTACTACCATGATGAATGGTGATGGAGGATGCAGATGCAAAGGAAGATCACACCTTCTCAAATTTCACCTTAGCAGGCCAAGGGATCAAAATCCGGATGATCGACCGAGAGATATTTAGCACTCCGCTTCTAATGTTCTCCTTAATGTGCTAGCACAACCTATTTATAGATATAGTTTGATAACTAGAACATCAAGTAAAAGGTCGGACTTTGGGAGCACAAGAATCCATAAGGAAACAACTACTGGATTAAATCCTACGAGATCCTTATGGGCAGGTGGCCAACTTCTTCAATCAAGATACTACAATAATAGGTCTTCCGGCTGGGTGTGTTGGCCATGACATCCACCTTACCGGTTTAGAAAGACCAACATTATAATTCCTGGGAAAAGGCCCAACCATCATATCTGCCTGAGATTCAGATCTGGTTGGTGTCAGAAAAATCCAGACTCATCGAGTCTAGGAAGAAAAATGAAAGTTTGCAACACAAATCAATGAGATGATGTTGCGAGATTCTCGGGGAATGAACGGCGCCAGTGAGAGAGGGGGAAGACGATTGAGGTCACACAGAAACTATTGGTGGGCGTGGACTAGCACATGGGCGAGGGATAAGATGACGAGGACAGTGCGCCGCACACTATATCATTGGCCGGATCGTGCCCATGCCCGCTGCGGCAAGCTCTGGCGTCGGCGAGTGTAAGGGGGAGTTAAGGGGGTGGAGACAGGGATGCTCGCGAGGCTTGGCATGCTCGGGCAGTCTGGGCAGCGAGCGCACGCTCAATAGAGCGCTAGGTGGCACATAGAGCGCGTGTTTTTCATGCTAGCATGCCTGGACGAACGCGGTCACCGCATGAACCGTGACATCAGGCCACCCTAAGCGCTAACTTGATGTCTGGCGTGTAGTCTTTGGTGGTTTGAACTGTTACAATGGTTGGGCCTGGATCCAGGTGCAATAGAAATGGATTTGTACTGCTAGCAAGTTTCTGGACAGTAACTTTAGAGGTTTACTGAGGTCAAACCACTAGGAGTTAATGGCTAGGCTTTGGAAGCTAGCTTACACTTACTAAGGTAAATAGGCACAAGAAAAACCAGCTACAATGGTGCTAGTAAAAACGTAGTTGTTGTAGAAACTACCATTTCTTTCCATGAATGAATTTATTTTCTGTAGCCAAAATATTCCAAAGAGTGCAGAAATATTTTTGCTCAGAAAGGTGCCCTAGGGTTCAAAGAATAATTGGGATTTTTCTCAGGATTTTTGGGGCAAGAAAAATTAGGGTTGCTTTGGAGCACAAAGGGCTAGCTAGGGTTTTGGAGGGCAAAATGAATATTTTTCATTTAAGAAAAATATTCCAAGCAATATTTTGAGTTGATCCAGAGGTGAAATGATGGTGGAGGGCTGATTTGGCAATGGAGGCCGTGGTGGAACGTACGGCTCGGGTGAGTGTCCTGCCTGTCGTGCGGAACGACGAATAGGAGTACCCTCGCGAACATAGCTACTGCAGCCTCCCCGCGTCATCCTAATATGATTATTTTCGCAAGGCAATGCAACAGAGATGAGAAGCATTCAAAATAAGTTGGGGAGAAGCCAGCAACAAAATCCGAGTAAAACAGAGATGGCGAAGAAAATACGGCGAATAAAATAAAGTACAACATAATTATACATAGATTCATACATGAATGATAACAACATGCAAGGTCCAACTACCCTCATACATGAAACGAAACATCATGACTCGTATGACTACATCCATACTCCATCCTGACGACTGTGAATACTCGGAAGCTCTGCTGCTCGGTTGGTGCTCCGGCGTCCTCTCCTGAAGCGGACTCGGATCCTGAACTGACGGGGTTAACTGAGACCTCTGGGTTAAAAGTGACACGACGACGCTGCCTCGAGGGCTCTCCCTCCGGGGCAGGTGGAGGGTGAATCATCGGGGCTACAGGGTTGGCGAGGAGTGAAACCCACTCAGCAGGAGCACTAAGTGGACTCATAGTCGCGGTGCCCGAGCTACTCAGAGGAGTAACCGGGGAAACATGGGATCTAGAACTCGCATGAATATAGGGAGTAAATCCAACAGATGGTGGAGTAGTAGCTGAGCTAGCAGAGACTAAAGCAGAGCCTAAAGCAGTACGGGCACGACTCAGCTCACGAGCCAGCTCGTAGATCAGAAGATAGCTAGCAGTGATATAGCTAGAAAGGTGGCTAGCTACACTATCAGACTTCGGATCAATGACAGGGAAACAGACACGACCATTATCGTGGAGAGAAGGATAGTAGTGGAAACCTGGGTGGTTCTGCATCCGGACCTCATTGTAACGGAGCTCAACGAGTACCTCAAATGCAGCAAACTGGATAGCTTGAGAAGCACTAGAAGCGTAGCCGCTTCGGGAAGTACGAGTGTAGGAGCTGGAATCGGAACTGGTACACAGAGTAACCACGGCGTGATACTCATACACTGAGTCAGCTAGACGCTCCCCGTACACACGATAGACTGGAACGTCACCGTGAGGGTATAGCCGTCGCCACACGTTACGAAGGAGATGCGGCGATGTGTACGGCATCAGCTGCAATTGGCACGGATACAGCACCGGAGCCATCTACACTCACAACCTTTAGCATGTCAGCATAAAAATAAAAATTAGTACATGCAATGCAACAACCAGCTACAATAGTCTATCGGCACTCAACTACAACTCATATCTAACATCCAGTTAACTCGGCATAGTCTGGCATGGCCTACAGTCAGCGCGGCTCTGATACCAAGCATTGTGGCACCCCGACTCAGAGCGACCGGTTTACCCTGCATTGCCAGCCCAGAGACCGTGTATTCTGGCAACACACAACAACTTGGTACAGAAAAACAACCGCTTTATTCATGCTATGGACGCATAATTCATATTACAATACTTAGCGAGGCCAAGCGGCACACTCGATGCGGCTGAACAATATGTACATTATTTAGTAAACATAAATTGGCCTCGATCATGACAACTATGCGGCAACGGAACAACGTCGTAGCGGGACTCCATAGAACAGGGACACCAATGTGGACACGATCTAGACTCGGACAGCTCTCCTTTCCAACGAGACTTTCCTGAAATCTGGCATGACACGCCAGGTCAGTACATTGAATGTACTTGCAAGCTCACAACAAGCATAAACATAATGAAAAACAATATCATGATACTTACCCAATTAATAATAATGCTACAATATATCCAACATGTTGTGAATATGCTCAAGTGGTACGCGTCCCATGGACTGGCTTACCGAACATGATCATTTCTAGACCACAAACATGAAGAATTCAACGACAATATCGTGATCCTTACGGCGATCACAACCATACCACGGCTGGTCTAACTAAACCCTATGGCCTTACTGCCATTACCTTAGTGCAAATCTTAGTGTGCAAATTTATTAAGTGTTGACCCATGGTGTACCCTACTTTCGAGCATGTCCATAACCATGGACTTGACTATCGATAGATTAATACACTCTGCAGAGGTAGCACACTGGACCCACACTACTGAACCCATGGCCTCGCACTCCCATTCGGGTGGGCCAACGACATTCCGACGAAACCACTTCATTGTCATGACACTCTCCCAGCCACTCCGACTAAATCCCCATGGGGCTAGTCCTGGGTGGCCCTGTGTCTACCTCAAGACACCTCAAAACCACCGTCGTGGCAACGATCCACTCTGGGACCCAAACACTCAACTCAGCAACTGGCACACAAGGTTATGCCTGCTTACCGGTCCAGGGTACAGCATGCCCATAACCTTCCCTAGATGGAGGCACCGACCATAGGCACGACAATGAAACACATTAAGGCCGTCCCATACCGGCAAATGTGGTTGCACCGAGAAAAACTCATTTCAGCGGCACCATGACCCGGTCAACAACATATTCAAGTTGAGTGATTTTTCAGGTTCAACTTAAAGTGAAAGTAACCGGTGTGATAATGCCATGCTATGCATCACTAATATTCGCATCAAATAACCATGAAAAATAACTAAATCAACTACGCTCCCACGGAGCCATCACTAACTCAAGATACATTTCTGGTTAAGATAAAATTTCACTTAAACCAGAACCATTTGTAGCAATCTCATCATTTTTCATCATGCAAGAATAATAATTAAACTAATTATTAATCTTCATGACCATATCCTTTTATTATTACCTATACCTAAGTTCTTGTTAGCTTATCCACAAGATTCATTTCAAACTTTCTGTAAATCAAACACACTTAACATGACAAGAATCTAATATAATATAATTATCATAATAATTATTTTAAATACGTGAATAATCATAAGTTCAAGTAGGAAAATCACAAATATTGAAGTGGCACTATGAAAATGTTGATGTGGCTTGCCTTAGTGCTAATGAGGTTCACAAACCTCCTGGTGGTCGTCAAGACAAGCTTGCTCTTCTGAAAATAAATAAAACCACAAAATGAAAACATCAATAAACCTTCTGAAAATTACCAGAAAATCTAGACAGCAAGGAAAAATCCCATCTTTTGGATGCTGCTAGATATTTGGACAAAGAACACAATACAAGAAGAATCAATGCATTTGGACTTATAGATAAATAGTTGTGGCTGTTTGAAGGTTCCTGGATTTAAATGAAATTGATTTAAAAAGAAAACAGGCTGGGGGTGACATCGAAGGCATAAACGCCCGGGGCACCACCACTCGTACCGATTCGCGCGCGTACTGAGTGGCTGACTAGCGGGGCCCGCTAGTCAGGCCAGAAAGAGGGGGAGAGGGAAATAGAGGGAGGCGGAGTTTCGCCGAAGCACACGCCGGTGATGAGGGTTCTTGGGGTCAAACGAGAGGGGGGGATCGAAGGAGAAGAAGGTGGCACACCTGCCCTTACCCGTAGCGTGCCTAGAGGTGACATGACGTGGTCGGAAGCGGCTTCTCCAGTGGAGGCAGATGGCAGCGGTCGCCGGAGACGAAGACGACGGCGGCTCGGGGCGGCTCCAGGGGCTCCAACAGGGCGAAACGCCCTCACCGAACAGTGGCGGAGGCCCTGGCAGGGTCGCCCTGGCCTGGGAGGGGCTGGAGCTGCGGGGACCATACGAAGGGGATCGCCGACGAGCTTGGGCTTCGGGACGGCAGCCGGCAGCCTGCTCGGTCGGGCTACGGCCTCTACTACGTTGTGGAGGGTGTGGGAGTAGATGTGGGTGCTCAAGGAGGCTGGGGGGTGGCGGCATTTATAGGCGGGCAGCGAGAGGGGTTCGACCTCCGCCGGAGGACACCTGTCCACGGCGCTCAGCGACGAACGGTGTCAACGAGAGAGGGGGGAGACGATGGAGGTCATGCGGAAACTATTGGCAGGCGCGGACGAGCACAGGGGTGAGGGAGAAGACGACGAGCACAGTGCGCCGCAAACTATGTCGTTGGCCGGATCGTGCTCGTGCCCGCTGCAGCGAGCTCCGGCGTCGGGGTGTGCCAGGGGGAGTTAAGTGGGTTGATACGGGGATGGTGGTGAGGCTTGGCATGCTCGGGCAGGCTGGGCAGCGAGCACACGCTCAACAGAGCGCTAGGCGGCACGCAGAGCGCATGTTTTGCATGCCAGCACACCCGGACGAACGCGGTCACTGCGTGAACCGTGACATCAGGCCACCCTAAGCGCTAACTTGATGTCTGCCGTGTAGTCCTTGGTGGTTTGAAGTGTTACCATTGTTGGGCTTGGATCCAGGTGCAGTAGAAATGGATTTGTACTGCTAGCACTGTTTAAGATATCTTCCGATATTCCGATAAATCGGTCGATTTATCGCTTACCGTTGTCTGACCGATAAGATAAATCGGCCGATAAATCAGCCGATAAGATAAATCGGCCGATTTACCCCTTATCATGGTTCCGCCGATAAGTTCCCGATAAGCGATATCCCCAACATTGACTGCTAGCAAGTTTCTGGACAGTAACTTTAGAGGTTTACTGAGGTCAAACCACTAGGAGTTAAGGGCTGGGCTTTGGAGGCTAGCTTACACTTACTAAGGTAAATAGGCACAAGAAAAACCAGCTACAATGGAGCTAGTAAAATGGTAGTTGCTGTAGAAACTACCATTTCTGTCCAGAAATGAATTTATTTTCTGTAGCCAAAATATTCGAAAGAGTGATGAAATATTTTTACTCAGAAAGGTGCCCTAGGGTTCAAAGAATAATTGGGATTTTTCTTACGATTGTTTGGGAAAGATAAATTAGGGTTGCTTTCGAGCACAAAGGGCTAGCTAGGGTTTTGGAGGGCAAAATGAATATTTTTCATTTAAGAAAAATATTCCAAGCAATATTTTGTGTTGATCCAGAGGTGAAATGATGGTTTTGAGGAGGAGAGGGAGCACTTGGGTGAAAGTCAAGGGGTACCTAAGTGGTTAAGTCCAAATGAATAGATTCAAAACTCCAATTTCAAAACCAACTCAACTGAAAACCAAACAGAGACAAAGACGGCAAAAACTAGGCTATCACATTATCTTATCATATTATCTCTATCAGATCTCACTTCGCAAGTGGCCATGAAGCGATTGACAACCCATTTATCGTGTTGGTTGCGAGTTCTTTGTTTGTTTGTGTAGGTGTGAGGGACTTATGAGGAGCCTCCTACTGGATGGATACCTTGGTTCTCAAAAACTGAGGGAAATACTGATGCTACTGTGCTGCATCACCCTTTCCTCTTCAAGGAAACCCAATGCAAGCTCAAGACGTAGCAGTGGCCAGCAGAGCAGAGGATAGCAAATTGGAAAGATGGTGGAGTGGAAAAAGATCCACATGCGGCGACATGGAAGTTGGCGCAATAGAACAAGGGTACCGTTCAAATAGAGGCAGCATACCTGAGGGTCGGCGGGAAGAGGCTTTGCTCGTGGTTGTCGTCCTCTGCACACACTACGGCAGCGAGCTTGGGGACGGAGGCCATCCCACGCGGGCGCTAGGTCTGACATGACGGCCTTGTCGTCAGTGCGTGACCTCGCTCGCCGACGACGAGTGTGTCAACGCTGCATGTCCTTTTCTTCCCCGGCAGATCTGTGACCACCGGTAAGGAGGGAGAGAGAGGCCGTCTTTTTTAGATCTGGAGAGAGGATGATAGTGTGAGATGCATGTGGCCAACCCTTAGCAATAAAGCGCTGAAGCTCCAACCTATATATCTTTTTTATACTACTAGTATTGGAGGTGGAGTAGTGGTAGAGTAGTTTATATTTTCTCATCATATAGTACCAGTTAGTCGTGCTTCAAACCTGAACGACACGCCATTAAAAAAATAAAGATCGATAACTAATGCGGCATCTCGAGCCAACGCGGCCAGATCGCATTTTGCACGAGATATTACACACCATGTTTCGTTGACATGTGGTCCCGTTCCAACATATCAGTGAGACGACACGAGTACTTTTCTACTAGTATTTCCGAGCGGACATGTAGGTTGGGGCGCCTCTTCGTGTACGATGGCAAACTAGCAACCATCCATCGACTCTTTGCCTTTCCCTCTCGATTTTGAACTGCTGTCGCACGCTCTTCCTCACTCCTCCATTTGCCTTCACCCTTCCTTCTGCCATTGTTCGATCGTTTTCTCCATGGAGGGAATAGGCCGGAAACGACCCCATTATTCTTTCCCCAATCTGAAAGATGACATGGTGGAGGAACTCATTGATCGGTGCGACATCATCACCTCGGCTAGCATGGTAGGTTCATTCAAGACCATTCTCAACTCAAGTAATAAGATCATTACAAGGAACCCAAGGGTCAAGGAGCGGTTTGATCTCCCCTATCTTCTTCATCGTGACCCTGGTGACTGGTGCAGGGGACGATGGAGGCCTCACCTTGTGCAAGTTGATGCCTCTTGATAATGATACGTATGATGTTAAGATGCCATCACTTGAGGGTAAGGCTTGGGCAGGTGCAAATGGAGATTGGGTTGTCTATATTGGGTCCAACTACGAGTGGGAACTTGTGAATGTGTACACTCGTCACCGAGTTCCACTTCCAAAAATCTCAGTAGAATGCCCAGAGGTTGAGCACACCGGTATTCTACGCACGTCCAAATACGATCATGGTGACTGTATTCTATGGAAGATAGCAATTTGTCGAGTTCCCAACCACTCTTGGAATTACAAGAAGTATGTAGTTGTTGCTATCTTCACCAAGCTTGTTGCTGTCCTTCGTGGTTCGACTGGATGGATATTGCTCAAAAATCAGTTTCTGTACACGGATGAGTAATGTGATGCAATTCAATACGAGAGCCTTGTTTTTTATTCCACCACTCATGGCACTGTTTTTGCATGGGATCCTCGTAGTTTCAGTACGTTTCTCTTCCATCGTAATTATAATTGTTTCATCCACATGCATGTGGGTTAGCTAGTTTCCCTGTACTAATTAACCTTCTTCTTGTGTTTCCAAGGTCCTGTGAACATTCCACCACCTATACTTGAAAAAATTTATAACCAAGGAGGAGATGACGATGGTGATGATCAGGAGCATGAGGACGAGCAGCGCCCATATACTCAGTGGCACCTGGCAACTAATTCCGATGGATCACCTCTTCTTGTCTGTATACAGCCGACTGATGATGTTACTACTAAGGAAGCAGGTGTAGTCTCCCATGGTTGCACTCTCCGGACCTATTCCAACACCTGTTGCATGGTATTCGGAATGGATACTAGTGTGCTAGCGGCAAGACCTTCTCCCTGGTACAGAATTGATAGTCTTGGAGAAAACTCACTCTTCCTTGAACAAAACTATCCAATGATGGTGAAAGGCGATCCAACTGCTGTTGACACAACGTTACTACAATTTATGAGAAGCAACTGTATTTATACCTTGGACATTTCGGTGGTTCCCTACCCTGGTACTGATATAGTAGGCCACTTCAGCCTGGATGATCAGTCCTGCGTTGGTCTTGAGATCGACAATGGATGGCCCTTCCCAGAGAATCACTTGTGGTTCAAAGCAAGCGTTTCCAACACCAAGGATTGGTTGAGTTGAAGTTCATTATTTGTTGTGTGACGAAAACTTTTGTATTTATAATTTATCCTCGCTGTCGTTGTGGGTTGATGACCTGTTTGTATGTAATAAAATGATATGCTTGTGATAAACTTACTAAATTTATGAATGGCTTTCGAGTTGCTTCGCTGAGTGAGGGGTGCGACAAGGCAAAAATATATTTCCCGAATACATAATTGTACGTGCATTGCAACAGGTTATCGAATGAGGCCAATCAACAATAGTTGTACACTATTTGTACTAGCTTCACATGCTTCGCGCGTCGGGCGGCTGTTTTTACTGTAGCCATATGTTAATATGTTCGTCGTACGTAACCAGCACCTCGAATCCTCGATACTACTAGTACTATATAAGTAGTATGAGTAGTAGGGTGGCATGGGCCAGAACAAGCATTCACGTCCAGGAGGACGGCACACACCACCAACACGACATCCATCTGAAACCATATTTCTTGGAGTCCATGGTAGAGCAATCTCTTCAACCTCGTCGTTTCTCTAACTCAGCCATCGCGCGGCGGGTGAGGTGGGGGTCTGCCGATAGTCGGTTTCCTCAACTATGGTCCCACTTGTAAGGCCAACTCCAACGCACGACCCCAAATGGACCTCCATTTTGCATGAACTCCAATGATAATTCTGACTAGACAAGCAAGACCAAAGAAAACAAGAAGCACAAGAATACATTTTGGAAGATATCCAAGTTCCATAACTGCTCCTATAAGTTGGATTAGTGCCTTCTCGATGCAGTCATTATTGATCTGCAGAGGCTCGATCTTGCGTGCTTCTTTCTTCTTGGAGTGTAAAGAAGTTGACGTTGCTTCCTCGCATCTAGTCTCATGTCTAGCCTCTATTCTAGTATCAACAAGTGCGCTAGTCTAATCTCTAGACTCTATGCTAGCTAAAAGTGCTAGAACATCTACTAAATTGCGCTCTATCAATATATCGATGTACTCTTCTTCCCAATACCAAAACTTGCATCCAGTCCACACAATAAAATTTTTAAGTTAGCACAACTAGTCTAATCCAAGAGCACAACCGAAGATTTGGTCGGGTTCTTCCTCCTTTTGCCGACACGCGGAACATCCAGCATCCAAGTCATGTCATGCAAAAAAATAGAGTGGTAGTTGAAGCCACGTGATGTGCATCTTGGGTTAAATTGTAAATAGAATCTTACTACTCCTGAGTAACTCCAAAAGCGGACAACAAAGATCTTTATTGGATTTGTTTTTCATCACCAGCATGTCGAAGTGAAAGATGTGCAGGTTCAGTGGGTCCTCTTGCATTTTCACTAACATGTGGGACCGCATGTGAGCAAACAGACGATGGGCTCCGCGCGTCTGCTGGCTGGCTGAGAAGAGAGATAGAGGAGGGTTGAACACGAATTCCAGGAAATTTGTTCTACGTAACCAGCACCTTGATATAGGCTTGATATAGTGGGGTGTGGCATGGACCATCACTAGCATTCACGTCTAGCAGTCCGGCACACTCCACCCACACGAGTCCCATTTGACACTAATTTTCTTGGAGTCCGTGCTACATCCATCTCTTCTCCCTCCTGTTTTCTCAACCATCATGCGGTGGGCGGGGTGGGGGTTTGCCGATAGTCGGTTTGCTCAACTGTGGTCCCACTTGTAAGTGAAAATGCAACACCGCACGCATTCCCCCTTGAGCAGCGTGCCAGACCAACCGTATGGGGGTGCGACACGAACATGACAGGCTTTTCCTTTTGAACTTGTAACTTGTAAAATTTGGTTCTGCTCCATGGTGCGACCGATAGATAGGAAATAATGATTTTGCCTAGAGTAATGAGAAGTTTGGTTCTGGCGCCGTTCATGCATGGAGTACGTACGATAATTATGAAGTTGATGCGAAAGGTAAGATAATTACTAGTAGTACTATATACTACTACATGGATTTGACGAAAAGATAAAAATACATACGGATCCATCAACGACATCCTCACGCCCTAGTGCACCGGGTCACCAACCAACGTGTGAGGAGCAGCTGCGTTGGCGGCGAGCTCAACGTGGTTCTAAACAATGTCGTCCTCCTCTTCCATGTAGTAGTCCTTGTGGACGATTTGCACATAGACGTGCGTGATTATGTCGATGGTGTCTTGCGGCGCCAAGCGTTGCGCGAGGAGCGCGACCTCGAGGTGGACATTCTCCGGCGGGAAGGCGGGCAGTCACAGGGCCACCAGAGTGTCGAAGAGGTTGTCACCATAGTGGTAGTTGAGGGTGGAGGGCATCATAGAGCCTGGGCGCGTCAGCTGGAGGCGTACGTCAAAGTCGTCCGCGAGCTTCTTGACGATGGTGAACTTGTCAAGGAAACCGATGAGGACCTCTTCAAACAAGGAGATGAAGCTTTCGTCCAAGCGGCCCTTCACCCTCGTGGCCTCAAGCAATACCTGGCAATGTTCCTCGATGTCGGGCCGCAGGCCGGCGTCGTGGACCATATGGCCCAGCCGGCTGATGCTCGCGCTCATCGCCTCCATGGGTCTAGCTTAGCTTCTAGTCAACTGACCTTGGTTAGCGTGCGTAGGTGTGTAGGATTTCGTACTACTGCTCGGCCCTCTACTGCACCTACCTTTGGCTGTATGATAGGTGGGCTAGCCACCCATTGGGCCCACGTGTCATTCACCCAAAGGCAGTTGCAGTAAATCAATGAAGTTGCGTCCCCCTCTATACCGGTGGAGTATAGTAATCTCACCGGACCTCTGGTTGGGGCCAAACGAGAGAAGATTGATGTTTATTGGTTTATTGGTCTGCTTTGCATTTTGCGCCAAGTTTTGACCTTTGATTTAACTAATAAAATGTTAATGCATGTAAACAAAAATGTTGTGTAAGTCACCTTACGAAAACCAAATAATCCCAAAACACTTAGGCATGGTACATTAACTCCCTCCTTGTTTCTTATTTCATGACATACCAACCAATGAGAGATGTGGGCCATGCATGCTTTCAATGACTTGAGACTACCAAACATGACATGCAGTGTTTAGTTCAGTGCATGTAATCCTATTAATTAGCAAAAAGACATTAAGTTCTCTCGCCGATAGGAATAAAACAATACACCATGTATTTATTTACAAAGGGAGTAGTACATTTTTTGAGACATGCATTACTAGATATTGCTAATCAAATACTAAAATCCAGATGGACGTGGTAGTACTCCTAAATCCAGACGGTGGTGCTACTAGTACTAGTAGTAGTACTACCAATGTAGTAGGAGTACTAGCAATGTACTACCCGTTGGTCAACTTATTACGTGCTGCTCCTCACAGTGAAGTGACAAGACCCAGCGCCGGAGATGACACCTGCGTATAGGCGTTGTGTTCGGCATACCATAGTCAGCCTCACCGTCTGCAGTCACTATCATCATGGCTGTAGAGCTAGCCTGCTTACAACTAGCCATGTTCTACATAATTTCCTGTGCGTAGATGCCCGTGCATTGCACGGAATACCAAGATTGGGGGTGGACGGCGCCGGCAGCGTACATCGCGCCAGAGTTTTTCACGGCCTTCTACATGTGGTGGGGAGGAGATAAGGCTGATTGTGAGAGACAAGGAGTTGTTTGTAAATAGGGAACAAGTGCGGGCATCTTTTTGCAAAAATGGAGAAGTTTGGTTTGTATGCGTCAGATCTAGATCCGACGGCTATTGGTGAAAGATGGGAGGCACAACATCATCACCAACTCAGGACCTGTTTGATTCGCAGAATTTTGAAAACACAAGAATAGGACACGACAATATTACAAGTTTCAAACTGATATTACAAATGTTAGGACTAATGCTGCACCTACAAAGAGGAAATTACTAGGAAGTTTACGTAAGAACTTTTGTTACTTTAGGTGGATGTAGCATTATCGTACAAACTAAAATCCACCGCCCTGACAAGTCTCTGGCCACTTGATGCTTCAAAAAAAATTCATCTTCTGCGGAGACTTTGTCATTTAGGCTTAGACGCTTGCGGTGATCAGCACGCCATTCATTGTTGCGCCAGAGAACACCAAACCTCATTAACTTGAGCACACTTGCCTCTCGAACAAAGAACCTGGCCAATTTAATCTCAGATGTGTTGCCTTGGTAGTTAATCAAATCAATTTATCTAAGATGGAGATCAAGGCACTCGATGACATTGTTATAGTGCAGCACATTTTTCACTTTTAGTTTTTTTTATCTGCAAAAGAAGAGAACATATTAGAGCAGCTGGCTGTATAAGATTGCCGTGTCATCAAGAGGTACCAATACCATTCGCTCATACGATAGGGTTGGCTGGCTAGTGATATTTTTTCACTCTCTCTCTCTCTCTCTCTCTCTCTCTGTTTCCTCTCATTTAACTAGGAGCACGTGACGAGCTTAGGCATTTGTTGCCTTCCACTATGTGGCCGATGCCATATTTCGCAAAAGTATGCCACATAACACTACAAAAAAAGACACATCAGTGACATTTTGGGCCGAATGAATTTTTTTTTTGTCATACATATGACACTTCTATGACGATAATTGTGGCAAAACCCGGTATCATCATAGATGTGGTGGGCTCCCACTTCTATGACAAAAAATCATGACAGAAAATGGGCTTTTCGTCCAAGGCGGGCCGAAGACGCAGCTGCATGACATTCTTTGGGTCGGCCATGATGGAAAAAACTGTGGTAGAAGCGAGGGCGACGAAAATTTCGGGGAGTTCCCGGTTACGGTGGGTGGTCTGGGGCCGAGCGATGCGCGTTTCTCTCGTACACATACGTGCGTGTGTGTGAGGCGTTGGCTCTAACTGAACCCGAGCGAGGCGTTGGGCTCTAACTGAACCCGAGCGATCGATCGATGGATGTTAACTAAACCCGATCGAGCGATTCCTTCACTCCTGCTGCTAACTGAAGCCGATCG